>NC_132910.1:127038712-127338712 GCF_047675955.1 Chlorocebus sabaeus
TACCAATTTAAACATTCACTTCGGCTTATGAACTTCTATTGTTTTATCTCCTTGCCAGTATTTTGTATTTTCAGGCTTTTAAGTTTGGCCAATCTGTGATTGTAAAATATCTCAGATTTTAATTTGCATGTTTTAATTATTAATGAGTTTGTCCATCTCCTTTCATATTTTCTTTTTATTTGAGATGGATTCTCTGTTGCCCAGGCTGGAGTGCAGTGGCACGATCTCGGCTCATTGCAACCTCTGCCTCCTGGGTTCAAGCGATTGTCCTGCCTTAGCTTCCCAAGTAGCTTGAATTACAGGCGTGCACCATCATGCCCAGCTAATTTTGGTATTTTTAGTAAAGACAGGGTTTCACCACATTGGCCAGGCTGGTCTCGAACTACTGACCTCAGGTAATCCACCCTCCTTGGCTTCTCAAAGTGCTTGGTTATAGGCGAGAGCCACTGTGCCCAACCTCTTTTCATATTTTCTGAACTAGTTTATATTTATCACTTCCAAATTCATCATAATTGCAATTTCAATAAACGTTTCAACTATAATATATCTTCTGAAATAACTGATGAACACATCATGTTGGACCACATGAAACACTGATTTCCATTATATAAACTACAGGCATACCTTATTTCATTGTGCTTTGCTTTATTGCCTTTCACAATATGCTTTTTACAAATGGCTTGCATCAAGCCAAGTCTGTCGGTGCCATTTTTTCCAACAACATGTGCCTCACTTTATGTCTCTGTGTCACATTCAATGATTCATTATATTATATCTGCTATGGTGATCTGTGATCAGTGATCTTTGTAGTTACTAATGTAATGGTTTTGTGTGCCGTGAATCACACTCATATAAAATGATGAACTTAATCCAGAAATGTTAAGGTATTCTGACTACTCCATTGACTACCCATTCCCCAGTCTCTCTTTCTCTCCTTGGGCCTTCTCCGAAAAACAATATTGAACATAAGCCAGTTAATAACCCTACATTGGCCTCTAAGTGTTCAAATGAAAGGAAGAGTCACATCACTCTCACTTTAAATTAAAGCTAGAAATAATTAATCTTAGTGAGAAAGCAGGCCCACAGCCAAAAGAGGCTGAAAGGTAGACCTCTTGTGCAAAACAGATAGCCAAGTTATGAATGTAAAGGAAAAGATATTGAAGAAAATAGAAAGTGCTACTCCAGTGAAGCTATGAACGATACGAAAGTGAAACTGCTTTATTACTGATATGGAAAAAAATTTAGTTGTCTGGATAGAATATCAAACCAGCCACCACATTTCCTTAAGCCAGAGCCTAATAATCCAGAGCTAGTCCCTAACTCCATTCAATTCTGGGAAGGCTGGGAGAGGTGATGAAGCTGCGGAAGAAAAGTCTGATGCTAACAGAGATTGGTTCATGACGTTTAAGAAGCCATCGCCGGGCCGGGCGCAGTGGCTCACGCCTGTAATCTCAGCACTTTGGGAGGCCGAGGCAGGTGGATCACGAGGGTCAGGAGATCGAGACCATCCTGGTTAACATGGTGAAACCCCGTCTCTACTAAAAAGACAAAACATTAGCCGGGTGTGGTGGCAGGTGCCTGTAGTCCAGCTACTGGGAGGCTGAGGCAGGAGAATGGCGTGAACCCGGGAGGCGGAGCTTGCCGTAAGCTGAGATCGCACCACTGCACTCCAGCCTGGGTGACAGAGCGAGACTGCGCCTCAAAAAAAAAAAAAAAAAAGGAAGCCATCACCATAACATAACGGTGTAATGCGAAGCAGCAAGTGCTGATGGCAAGTTATCCAGAAGATCTAGCTAAGAGATTTGATGATTGTGGCCATGAGAAACAATTGATTTTCAGTGTAGAACAACAGCCTTCTATTGGAAGAAGATGCCATCTAGGGCTTTCATAGCTAGAGAGGAAAAGTCAATGTCTGCCTTCAAATCTTCAAAGGTGAAGCTGACTCTTGTTAGGGACCTAGTTAGGGGCTTTTATTAACTTGAAGTTAAAGCCACTGCTCCTTTACCATTCCAAAAATTCTACAGACCTTGAGAATCATGCTTAAGAATCATGCTAAATAAACTGTCAATGCTCTAGGAATGAAACAGCAAAGCCTGGGTGACAACACATTTACTACAGCATGATTTACTGAATATTTTGAGCCCACTGCTGAGACTACTGCTCAGAATAAAAGACTCCTTTCAAAATATATTCATTGACAATGCACCTGATCACCCAAGAGCTTTGAGGGAGATATGCGAGATTAATGTTGTTTTCATGTCTGCTAACAACATTCATTCTGCAGCCCCATGGATCAAGGAGTAATTTTGACTTTCAGGTCTTCTTATTTAAGAGATATATTTCACAAAACTATAGCAGCCACAGATAATTATTCCTCTGATGGATCTTAGTAAAGTAAATCGAAAATCTTCTGTAAAGGATTGACCATTCTACATGTCATTAAGAACATTCATGATTCATGGGAAGAGGTCAAGATATCAACATTAACAGGAGTTTGGAAGATGTTGTTTCCAGCCCTCATGGATGACTTTGAGGGGTTCAAGACTTCAGTGGAGGAAGTAACTGAAGATGTGATGGAAGTAGCAAGAGAACTAGAATTAGAAGTAGAGCCCAAAGAGGTGACTGAATTGCTGCAATCTCAGTTGCTGCTTGTGGATGAACAAAGAGAGCGGTTTCTTAAGATGGAATTTACTCCTGGTGAAGATGCTGTGAAAACGATTGAAATGACAACAAAGGATTTAGAACATTACATATACTTAGTTGGTAAAGCAGCAGCAAATGTTAACAGGATTGCCTCCACTTTTGAAAGAAGTTCTACTGTGGGTAAAACGCTATCAAACAGCATTACATTCCACAAGAAAAATCTTTTGTGAAAGGATGAGTCAGTTGATGCAGCAAACTTCATTGTCTTATTTTAAGAAATCGCCACAGCCACCACAGCCACCCCAGCCTTCATCAACTAGCACACTAGTTAGTCAGGAGCCATCAACTTCAAGGTAAGACTCTCCATCAGTAAAAAGATTTGGACCCACTGAAGGCTCACATGACCATTAGCAATATTTAGCAAGAACATTTTTAAAAAATTAAGTTATGTACATTTTTTAGACATAATCCTATTTCACACTTAGTAGATGACAATATAGTGTAAACAGAACTTTTGTATGTACTGGGAAACCAAAAAATTTGTGTGACTCACTTTATTGCAGTCATCTGGAACTGAAACCACAATATCTCTGAGGTGTGCTTGAATATCTTTTCATTGCAGTTCTTATTAATCTCATAATGCTACATCTGTTATGGTAAATTAAATTGATACACTTAATTATATACTATATTTTTATAGTCTATAATTCCCTACTTGTTTACAATAGAAATGGGCAAACTTTTTTTGTAAGGGAACAAAGATAAATATTTTGGTCTCTGTTACAACCGCTCAACTCTAGTGTTGTAGCACAAAAGTAGACACAGATGATACATAAATAAACGAAGCAGGGAGCATTCTACTAAAACTTTGTTTTCAAAAACAGTGGCAGCTGGATTTAGCTCTCAGGGTGTAGTTTACCAACCCAGGGTCTACAAAATTAGAATGATAAATCTTTATCAAATGTCCTACTTAAATTCAGATATAGTATATCTACAGAAATTTCTTAATCAACTTCATAATCTATTCATCTGTAAAAATCAGAAATGATTGATTTGACACACCTATTTTTAGTGAAACTGTTGAGTCTTGATTATCATCACTTCTTTAAAGTATTTCTGTTTTACCCTTTATCACGCATTTTTTTTTTTTTCAAAGTTTCTCAACTGCTCTTTATTTTTGGTTTGCATATTCACTGTCAAAAGATGCTCATTGTTAAGAAGCAGTCTGAAGCCTTTTTTTTTTTTTTTTGAAATTTTATTTTAATTTTTATTTTTTTTTTAAATTTATTTATTACTATTAAACTTCAAGTTGTAGGGTACATGTGCACAACGTGTAGGTTTGCTACATATGTATACTTGTGCCATGTTGGTGTGCTGCACCCATCAACTCATCATTTACATCAGGTATAACTCCCAATGCAATCCCTCCCCCCCTCCCCCCTCCCCATGATAGGCCCCGGTGTGTGATGTTCCCCTTCCCGAGTCCAAGTGATCTCATTGTTCAGTTCCCGCCTATGAGTGAGAACATGCGGTGTTTGGTTTTCTGTTCCTGTGATAGTTTGCTGAGAATGATGGTTTCCAGCTGCATCCATGTCCCTACAAAGGACACAAACTCATCCTTTTTTATGGCTGCATAGTATTCCATGGTGTATATGTGCCACATTTTCTTAATCCAATCTGTCACTGATGGACATTTGGGTTGATTCCAAGTCTTTGCTATTGTGAATAGTGCTGCAATAAACATACGTGTGCATGTGTCTTTAGAGCAGCATAATTTATAATCCTTTGGGTATATACCTAGTAATGGGATGGCTGGGTCATATGGTACATCTAGTTCTAGATCCTTGAGGAATCGCCATACTGTTTTCCATAATGGTTGAACTAGTTTACAATCCCACCAACAGTGTAAAAGTGTTCCTATTTCTCCACATCCTCTCCAGCACCGGTTGTTTCCTGACTTTTTAATGATTGCCATTCTAACTGGTGTGAGATGGTATCTCATTGTGGTTTTGATTTGCATTTCTCTGATGGCCAGTGATGATGAGCATTTTTTCATGTGTCTGTTGGCTGTATTAATGTCTTCTTTTGAGAAATGTCTGTTCATATCCTTTGCCCACTTTTGGATGGGGTTGTTTGTTTTTTTCTTGTAAATTTGTTTGAGTTCTTTGTAGGTTCTGGATATTAGCCCTTTGTCAGATGAGTAGATTGCAAAAATTTTCTCCCATTCTGTAGGTTGCCTGTTCACTCTGATGGTAGTTTCTTTTGCTGTGCAGAAGCTCTTTAGTTTAATGAGATCCCATTTGTCAATTTTGGCTTTTGCTGCCGTTGCTTTTGGTGTTTTAGACATGAAGTCTTTGCCCATGCCTATGTCCTGAATGGTACTACCTAGGTTTTCCTCTAGGATTTTTATGGTATTAGGTCTAACATTTAAGTCTCTAATCCATCTTGAATTAATTTTCGTATAAGGAGTAAGGAAAGGATCCAGTTTCAGCTTTCTACTTATGGCTAGCCAATTTTCCCAGCACCATTTATTAAATAGGGAATCCTTTCCCCATTTCTTGTTTCTCTCAGGTTTGTCAAAGATCAGATGGCTGTAGATGTGTGGTATTATTTCTGAGGACTCTGTTCTGTTCCATTGGTCTATATCTCTGTTTTGGTACCAGTACCATGCTGTTTTGGTTACTGTAGCCTTGTAGTATAGTTTGAAGTCAGGTAGCGTATCACGCATTTTTTGAAGTGATCAAGATCTATGTCAATTTGTTAATACGTAGTTTATAGACATTAACTCCTCCCTTGAGCCCTTACTTTTGGGCAATTGAAACTACATATTTTAAGTTCCATCTTTCCTTGGAATTTTTCTTTATTCCTCAAAGAGCACTAGTTATTTCATGAACATATTAGGATCTAATTAATTAGAATGAGAAAGCTTGATAATTTTAACATCTAAGTTGTATAATACTATCTCATGTACTTTGGATTTCAGTTAGTATTTTTTCTAGCTTTTAATATAACATTTTTATAATACTTATATTTTTATAAATACTAATACTTATATTCCATGGTTATTAATAATTTGCTATATTTGCTTTATCTTTATATCCCTGTTGATGCATGTATTTTTGCCTGAACCATTTGAAAGTTGAAATCTCATGACTCTTCACACCAATGATTTTCTCCCTAATGAAATTATAGTTGTTACAGTTAAGAACATTAACTTTAATATGACCTAACATATAGCTTATTTTCAAAAATATCAAATTAACTTAATAATATTTAAAACTTTCTATTTTTTATTGTGGTAAAATATACATAACACTTACAATTTTAACCATTTGAAAGTATGCAATTTAGTGATATTAAGTACATTTACACTGTTACTACTATTTTCAGAACTTTTTCATCATTCCAAACAGAAACTCTATACCACTTAAGTAATAAGTTACCATTTCTCCCTCCCCAGAGCCCCTGGTATCCTCTACAAATTCAGCCTCCCTAATTTGAAAAATCTAAAATCCGAAATGCTCCAAAATCCAAAATTTTTGAGCGCTGACATGATGCCACAAGTGGAAAATTCCACATCTGAGCTTATGTACACCAACGTTGCTTCATGCATGCAATTATTAAAAATATTATATAAAATTACCTTCAGGCTGTGTCTGTAAGATGCATATGAAACATAAATAAATGTTGTGTTTGTACTTGGGTCCCATCCCCAAGATATCTCATTATATACATGCAAATATTCCAAAATCCAAAATGATTTGAAATTCAAAACACTTCTAGTCCCAAGCATTTCAGATAAGTGATACACAAACTGTATTCTACTTCCTGTCTCTATGAATTTGCCTATTTTAGATATCTCCCTATTTCCCTATAAGGGAAATCAAGCGATATTTGTCCTTTTGTGTTTGTCTTATTTTACTTAGCATACTTTTTCAAGGTTCTTTCAGTTACGTGTCAGATGTATGTATGTCTTCCAGTATGTATCAGAACTCTATTCTTTTTATGACTGAATATTACATATGTGTGTGTGTGTGCATATATGTGCACAGATGCATATGTCATTTTTTTTTATCTGCCTGCTCAAATCTGCTGTGGAATCCTCTGGTGCCCTGCTGAACTTTTCCCTTAAGTTATTGTTCTTTTCAGCCAGAATTTCTGATTGTTTTCTTTTTATAATTTCTAGCTATTTATTTATTTATTTATTTATTTATTTATTTTTAAGAAATGAGTTCTTGCTATGTTGCCCAGGCTGCTCTCAAACTCCTGGGTTCCAATATTCTCATTTTGTTTGTTTTCCTAAATGATTTTTGTTTGTCATTGGCTTCTTTTACTTTGTCAATGGCTTCTTTTAGCTCATTGAACGTATTCAAAACAGTTGACTTAATTACTTTGACTAGTAATTCCAATATCCCGGCTTCTTCAGGGATGGTTCCTGTCAAAGGCTTTTTCCTATGAGTAGGCTATCTTTTTCTGTTTCTTTATGTTTCAGTGTTTTTATTGAGAATCTGACAATCTTAGTATTATAATGTGGTGACTCTGGAAATCTGACTCTCCCACTTCTCAGGGATTGCTGAGTTTTGCTTTTTGAGGGCTAAAGTCATCCATTTGAGATATTTCCACACTATTTTTGCAAAGTATATATTCTTTGTTGTGTGTGGTTACTGAAATTTCTGTTCCATTATCTTTGCAGTCCTCCAGTGACTTGATAAAGATTTCCTTAAAATGTCTGCCTTCAAAGAAAGGGGGAAAACATTCTGTGCTTTAACTTTTTCAGTGGAAGCTCTTTGCTACTGAAAGGACTGAAACCAAGGCAAGCACGTATGCCTGTCTCTGGGTGCACTTCCAGATCAACCAGTCACATTACACAAAATTTTTGGAGCCCAAAGTCTCCACCGCCCACCCTGGTACCAGACATCTACTTCAAGAACACGGGCTGCAACCCCTTTAGCTGTAATGGGGCTGAATAATGGGGCGGGTGATCATTATTTTGCATATGCAGCTCACCTAGAAAATGTAGCAACATCACCCTTTATCAAGCACTCCCCTGGTTGCCATACATGTCCAATTAGGTTTTAGTGTTCCAAATTAATTGATTTCAATTGCCCTTTCCAGCTTAACAGTTGCTTTGGTAGAGAGTATGACCCTAGAGCTTCCTACTCTGCCTTCTTGCATCTCACCCTAGTACTTTCTGTTCATTGGAAATTAGGTCTAAAACTTTAATTAGATTCAGGTTAAACATTTTTGACAAGAATACTTTATATTGAACATATCATTAGACACATAATATCAGGATGTCCCACAATACTAAAATCAGTCCCTGTGTTAAGGCCTGAACACTAAATCTCTTAAATATAAAGGTAGTTTTCCCCTTTGAGTTAGTGAATAACCTGTGTCAACTCTTCGAACTTTGCAAATATCCTGTTTTCCAACATCTCTCAACCTAATGGTTTTAGCATGTATGCTTGAATAAATTAATTTTTTTTTGTTATTTTCCATCTGAATGTCATCATCAAAGTGAGAGAACAGGCGAATAAAATAAAAATCTAGGGTAGTGTTTTTATTTCTTCCCACTGTCTGTTAACATTCAAACATCCATCTCAAATGGGCCTTTCCCTTTCTTGTTTCTGTGTTTGGTTTTTCCTTAGTGTTTGTTAGTAAGCCCTCGGCTGACTTATGGATTTCACCTTCCTGATTCATCCAAGCCAGCATCTTACATCTGTCCTTGGCTGTGTGTTCATTCTTCCTGCTGTTGTACACATCTATTACCATCTAAATTCACTGAGAACACTCTGTGGAACTCATTTATTTCTTAATTTGCCCTTCATTTTTCTACCTCATTGGAATAATTAGTTATTGCCTAGATAATTACATTTTTAGAGCTTTCAAACTCTCTTAATCCATCTTTCTTAAGAGAGATCCAGAACATAGAATGAAATCCTTGCCTTTGTATTTAAAATCTGTCTCAAGGAATTATACAAAGGAAGTTTTCTCCATTTCTGATATTACTTAATCAGTTTTTTTTTTCTCACAAGAGTTTTTTCATTGCCAATGTATTCCTCCCTGTTGATTGGAATTAATTCTGGTGTGACAGTCTTTTTCCCTGCTTCTAACTTCAGATCAGTGAAAATATCAGCAAGGTCAAAACTTGACAGGTGTTCTAGTTTGAGCTAATGAGTTTTGTTAGCTCTTTGAAGGGATGAAGTTTCCCATCCCTGCTATATATTAATTCTGTGTCAGCTTTATCATCTGCTTCTCCCTTCTTTTAGCTTTACCCAAATGAACTCTAATATTTTGCTTCCTCACATAACTTCATTACTTTCTAATGGATGTGTAATTACACGACTAACTTCCCACTCACCTGTTTTTTTTTTTAATTGAAGTTCTACACTCTTAAAAACCAAAGTATATCTTTTAAATTAAAATTTGGTGTTGTTACAGATATATCAAAATAGTGAAGAGATATTTCTTACATATTTCTGATGAAATACTGTTAACGCTGTAGTCTTATTGGAGAGCAAATTTGAGTCTCTGTGTGTGTGTGTGTGTGTTAGAGAGAAAAAGCTCATTAAAATGGTTAATATTCTTTCCTCCCAGAATTGATCCAACACAAATGATGAGCAATAGATGCCTACTGATGTAAATATGTTTCTCTCTTCCGTGTCATTTATAATAATGAAATTAAACTTCAATAGTTTATGATAAGAGAATTGATTATGTCTGTTGTAGTAGGACCAAATTATGACATACCATAATAATTAAAATGAGATATTTCCAAGTTATTTTGCCTTAACAAAACAACTTATAGCATCATGTTAAATAAAGACAGGAGGGTCTGAAAGACATTCAAAATGATCTCAGTTCTAACTTGTAACTAGGCTACCTACCCCAGGAGGTAGGCTGCACAGGAGAAACTTTTTCTCCTATTCCCTAATGTATAGAGTACACTTTTTGTAGAGCAGTCCATTTCCTGCTTTTCCCTCACATTTCAACCTAGCTCTGTGTGGAATTCTGGAAATGAAGGCCACAGAACAGCAGGAACATACAGACTGACTTTCTTTTTTCTAAATGGGGCAAGGGAAATAAGGTATCAGGAAGTAGAGGCAATGTTCACCCTCTTCTGACATTGTTGTGTGTCTTTGATGACCATAATGCATACGATGGCTTTTCCCTGAGAAAGGCCACCAAATGTGTCAGAAGAGATAAATTTTTGGGCCATCTTAAAGTACAGAGTTGTATAGCTAGGAAACAGTGTATTTTTCCGTTTTAACTATAGATTTACTTCCATTGCTGCAGCTGTCGGGAGCTATCCACAGGGTTCCATGTGTCTGAATCTTCTATTGACATGATGGCACTCTCTCCGCAGGACCTCATATGATTAGCAGGACAGATGAAGAATTCCACAGATTTTCCTTATTCCTGGTGACATCTCCTGTCTGCCACCCGTGGCACTGCCCTAGATATCACCAGAGAGAAATAGACCGTCAGTTCCTTGATCTTCAACAATCTGTTTCTCCATCATTTCTCAGTCACCCACGCACATGGTCACAGCATAGAATTTGTTATTACCAACATCTTTGTCACTTATCTTAATCTCTACTACAAGTATCCCATTCTACGAAAACTGTGTCTTATCTTTCCTATTTATTTCCTCTAAATGTCTAAGACACAAAAAACTCAATCTGATAGGCATCTCCAATTCACTGACTCTACCACCTCCATAATACTGTCCCAGAAAACCCTCAATGCTTTCTTAAATCTTCCTGTACCTTGTACCTAGGAAGCTGATTGTGGTTGGAAGAAAGTACACAATCATGACTACTTTAAAAAATATATGAATTATGACTAATCTTAAGTTGACTCAATATTGCCAGGAAAAATATTACATTTCCTTAATTCCTCTGTTCCCTTATTATGTTAGGCCATTAGTCCATAACTTATCTTTCCAAAACTTCTCCAATTAGTCACTACTGACGACCTTCATCCCTATTTTTCTGAGGTAGTTGAAGCAATCGGAAGAGATCTTCCACATATTCTCACCACCACGTCTGCCAACCTGTCTCTATCAGCACCTTATCATCTTCTTTCTTATTACCATGATTGAACTGTCTGTTCATCTTGGCCCACTCCACCCTTCTTATGCATTGTGTCCCATCTCTATCATCTGCTCTAGAATCACTTTCTTTAAATTTCTCCCCATCATTCATGCATTAACATTTTTTGCTATACAACCACATTATAATTGCTCCTATCTTAAAATTATCCTCTGATGGTAACAAGAGCCCTTATATTTACTGCCCCAATTCTCTGATCTCTTTGCAGCAATCTCCTCAAGAGTGTTAACTCTATCCATGGTATCCACTTCCTTTACTCCTCTTTCCTCTTGAAGCAGCCCCAATAAAGTTCTTGTCTGGATCACTGCACTGAAACAACTCATAATAGTTTAAGAGATGCATTTGCATTACCAACTCCCTGGTCAATATTTTTATTTTTGTTGTCATTTACCTCAACCTGCAAGCAGCATTTGACATAGTGTGTGCCCTTTTTAAAACATTTTCTTTACCCGGCTTCCAGAACACTTCTTTCTCAGTCCTCCTACTGCTCCTTGAATTCCTCTTTTCAGTCTTTTTTGCTTTTCTCCTCACCTTCCCAACATTTGTGGAAACCACAGGAGGTAACCCTGGTATCTCTTCTCTAGCTTGCCCTACTTCTTAGGTGGACTCATCATTTAATGATGAAGTTGACACCTCCAGCCTCTGCTGAACTCAGATCTCACACATCCAAGTACCTAGTTGACATCCATCTGGATATTTAATAAGCTTTGTAAATTTAACATGTCCCAAACAAGCTCAACTGCACACATACCCCAACTTACATCAATCTGATATACTCACTCTCTCGACTTCTTATTGAAAGGCCCATTCATCTTCCAGTTTCTCAGGTGAAAATTCTCAGAGTTATCCTTGACTCCTCTCACTCTTCACAGGCAAACATCTGTAAACTCAAATAGCTCTTCCTTTGAAATATGTCTAGAAGAGTCTGACCACCACTTATTGCACTACTATGACCCTTCCCCATCTCACATGTTCTTACTTGGACTTTTGCTATTGTTTCTTATTATCTTTGCTTCTCATCTTGCTCCATAACAGAGAAGTCTTCAGACATAACAGAATGATCCTTTTGAAACATAAGTCAGATCACGACTCATTTCTGTAGAAAAGACTTCAGGACTCTTCACCACAATCAAGGTGAACACTCTCCAGCCTCATTTCCTTTTACTGGCCTCTCTGCTCCCTCTGATCCAGTCATATGGGTCTCTTAGCTGTGCCTCAAACCAGCTCAGCCTACTGTGCCTCCGCACCTCTGTACCTGGTCTTCTATGAGCTCTCTGTCAAGCACCCCCTCTATCAGTCTTTTCTTTTTTATACTATTTTTTTTTCTTTATATCCCTAATCTGCACCCAGAAAAATTTATTTATTTGTGTATCTGTCTCCTTCAACTAAATGTGAGCTTCATAAGGGAATAAATTGTGTTTTGTTCATTGTTGTATCCCTAAGGCCTGGAAAAGTACTTGGCACACAATAGGCACTCAAAATTATTTCTGAATGAATGTACATAATTCTCTAAAGGTGACATGATCTACTCTTTTTTTTTTTTTTTTTTTTTGAGAAGGAGTCTTGCTCTGTCACCCAGGCTGGAGTACAGTGGGGTGATCTCGGCTCATTGCACGCTCCACCTCCCAGGTTCACGCCATTCTCCTGCCTCAGCCTCCCGAGTAGCTGGGACTACAGGCACCCGCCACCACGCCTGGCTAATTTTGTTTTGTATTTTTTTAGTAGAGATGGGGTGTCACCGTGTTAGCCTGGATGGTCTCGATCTCCTGACCTCGTGATCTGCCTGCTTCGGCCTCCCAAAGTGCTGGGATTACAGGCGTGAGCCACCGCGCCCGGTCGATCTACTCTTTATATCATGAGAAAGTTGAGATACTATTAGTTTATTTTCTTCAGTTATTCTAGGTCCACACCCCAAATTATTAAAACATCTTATAAATTTATTTTCTTCTTGGAATTTAGTGGCCAAACAAAGACCTACAGAAAATTTGTAACTTTTTGAAGGTCAAATAAGTGATCAAGGATGGAGGAAAGGTCTAAAATGAAGATTTTCTTTAGTCAACTCAGTAAAAAATTCTTTGAGACTTGATATTTCTGTGTAGTGATGAGACCATCTTTACACAAAGAATATAGCCCATTATGTTGGTAGGCAAATTGAAAATAGGCATTGCATTTATGAGGATATAAAATTAAACGTAAGGCTTATTACCTTGAAATGTAAGTGTCAGCTACCAGTTTCTCAACTTTACAAGATATGTAGAAGAGACACAGATGTTCTATTACCTATTCCAGTTAATTTTCCCTTTCTTTCCGTAGACATCATTAGCTTCTTCTCAGAATTATAGCCAGTATCTTGGGAAAGATAAGACAAGTGTGGTAATTTTGGTTGAAAGCTTTTCAATTAGGTTTTCACAGTGATCAAAATACTGAGAACATGAGCGTTAAATATTTTAAAGAGTTATTTTTAAGGATAACTTTCTCAAAGTATTAGAAATGTCGTGGGAACTTGATGTGGTCTGATCGTTTAGGTTCAGGATGAGGGCTTGTTGTTGCTAGTTGTGTGACCTCAGGAATTTTTTTTTTGTTTTTTTTTGTTTGAGACGGAGTCTCGCTCTGTCGCCCAGGCTGGAGTGCAGTGGCGCGATCTCAGCTCACTGCAAGCTCCGCCCCCCGGGTTCACGCCATTCTCCTGCCTCAGCCTCCGGAGTAGCTGGGACTACAGACACCCGCCACCACGCCCGGCTAGTTTTTTTTGTTTTTTTTTTTTTAGTAGAGACGGGGTTTCGCCATGTTAGCCAGGATGGTCTCAATCTCCTTACCTCGTGATCCACCTGCCTTGGCCTCCCAGAGTGCTGGGATTACAGGCGTGAGCCACCGCACCCGGCCAACCTCAGGAATATTTTTTAAATGCTCAGGTCCTCAGTTTCCTTATCCAAAAACTTGGCAAAATTATACCATCTCACAGAAAATCTCCAGGACTAAATGGGATAATATACAAACGCACTTTTCAAACTACAAAATATCGTGTATCTTATCAGTAATAATAATTATCACTGCGGGGTGATGACCCCATCAAAATCACTAGATGTTAAAACTGACAGGGACTTTTCAACTCCCTCATTTTATAGATGAAGAAGCAAAGGCCAGGAAGCAACCTCACTTAGTAGCAGTGGAGAGCTCAAACTCAGAGATGTGGCTTGCTGTACTTAATGCCCTTTGCCCTGCACCAGCCCTGCAACTTGTTTCTATATGTGACTCCACAGAAAAAAACTTGCTGACCCCTGCAGTACCCCCATTAATCCGTACTTTGATAGTTATTGACCACTTAGCATCACTACACTATTAAATACAAATGGTAAACTGTAAGTGAATAACACATGTTCTTCAAGTCTTACACCAGTCTTTTGAAATAAAATGGTAATAATTAAACCTAAGACCAAAGCCTTTACTGATTAAAATTATTTTTCAGAATGAAAATTAACAGCAAATATTATTAAATTAGTGTTCATTTGTAATATTTCTCTTATTTATTTCTTGCGCATTTGCTTCCCTGCTTTTCCTGTGTATGTATGTAGACACAGACAAACACACACACACACACACACACGCACATATACACACAAAATAGCCATAGTCTTATTTGCTGCTGTAGCACACCTAGCCCAACCTGTGCAAAGAAACAAAACAAAAGAAACAAACATACAAAAACAAAAATATTCATTACATTCAAAGGGAAAGAAAGGGACATCCGATTTAGAGCTGACATTGCTAGAAAATATTTGCTTTAGTAATAATTTTTGGAAATGAATCCATCTAATTCATCAAAATGAAGGCTGACACTGTAAAATTATTTCCTTTATATTGTTTCAAGTGGTATTTTTGCTTAGAACTAATTAAATAATAAAGCAACTGCCTTCGTTCATTGAAATTACTTATACTATAAGGATGGTAACTATATCGTTTGATTTTTTAAAGACAGTGTTGGCCATAGATCAATTATTTCCAACTTCATAACAGTACTTAGGTTATAACTTTAAGGTGATTCAGAGTTTTGTCTGTGAAAATCTATGTTCTTAAATATCTTAAACAATGGACTGAGATAAGAAAACACACAACACTAACACTGTTTGCTCTCTGATGACCTCGAATTAGAATTAAATGTAAGCGGTATTTTTTTAGATAACTGGTGAGGAATCCTTAAAGTCTTTGATGGTGTTAAGATTCAGAAATTAGAAATGTCTGGGAGCTGCCCCCAAAGAGCTATCTCTTAATACCTGTGAGCCTGTCACATCAAGTCTGTGTTTGAAAGGGCCAAGTCAGGCAATATTTATAAGGCAACAACAAAGGACTTCAACTCTTGAAACCCAAGATCGTTTTTGGCCTTGAAGTCCAAAAAATGGATGTTTGGCTATTTGTGTGAGTATTAAATACAAAAAATCCATTTATCTGGCTTCATTTCCCATATACAGTCCCATATATCAGAAGCTATCTGTTAATGAATGCCACCATGTGATCATAATATTGCCAGATAAGTTGATCCCTTCCCACCACCCTCTCAAAATTAAATTTACCTAAGAATTCTTAGCAACACTCTGAATTCGTTTGCCTGTTTTTCCTGAAATGGCCCTTACATTATTTTTTATTATTTAATGTTTGTTTTGTACCTAAGAATATCAGACTATCTGTTAGTTTTCATTAACTAATCTTTTCCAAACTTAAAATCTCTTTTCTCTTGTTTTCTCGAAAGGACACATATAATCTCTAAGAATAAATAAAGACATACCTACTTAACTAAACTTTGCCTTATTTTGAAGTTACTTCTAGTGGTTTAGCAACTAAGAGTTTCGTGGCCAGACATGGTGGCTCATGCCTGTAATCCCAGCACTCTGGGAGGCCGAGGTGGGTGGATCATGAGGTCAGGAGATCAAGACCATCCTGGCTGATATGGTGAAACCCTGTCTCTACTAAAAATACAAAAAATTAGCCGGGCATGGTGGTAGGTGCCTGTAGTCCCAGCTACTTGAGGGGCTGGGGCAGGAGAATGGTGTGAACCCTGGAGGCAGAGCTTGCAGTGAGCCGGAATCATGCCACAGCACTCCAGCTTGGGCAACAGAGCGAGACTCTGTCTCAAAAAAAAAAAAAAAAAAAAAAAAAAAAAAAAAAAAAAAATTTCGTAAACACTACCTTGTATACACATAACAGTTTTACTTAATTTTTATTGAAAAAACCAGCTTAAATTAAAATAGCAGAGAGTTTATGCACTAGATTGTAGATAACTTCCTTGATTAAATAGAAGTCTGTTTAGATAACATAACATAGATTGGCATATGTAAATACTTATAAGGGTTTTCTAGCAATTTAAATGTACTGTGATTATAGGTAAACTTGAAGAGGATGCAGTTAAAGGTATTTTAGTATGAAGCATTTTAACAGTTTTTAAAGGACTGGCCCTACAAAACCTTATGAAATTTTTTAAGAAATAATTTATTTAACTAGGCCAAAGTTATTTTCCAAGAAATTGTAAATGATTGGCTTACAGTGACATTTAAGTTGAAAAATAAAGATGTAAGATTGTATTCATCCATTTTGGATTTCAAGAACTGATTCTGGATTTCAAGAGTTGAAACCCTACTGGTGTTGTTCACCCACTGGTGAGGGTAATGTCTGCTCTGAAATTAAAGTTCGCCTTCTATTTCTCCCAGAAGAAATTTCCTCTGGGACCACAGTATAGTCAGCCGTTTTCTGTTAGCCTGAAAATCCGAGAGTTAAAATAATCTTCCTGGATAAGTGACAGGAAAATGGACAACCAAATTTAATGAATGTTTCTGCTGAGAGCTACTTCCTGAGAGAATTTTAAAAGGTCTTTATGAGAGATACCATGCTTTTTAGCTGTAGAGTAAGATTTCAGAAAAAGATGGTGAGTGGCAGCTCCGATCTGTCAGGAATGCCAGCAGCATGAATCGGATCGGGTGTCCAATTACCAGAATTGATAAGTAATTGTTAATTTCAGTATCCTTAGAGTTCATTGAAAATTCTTTTTCAGTGGCTAATATTCAAAGCAAATTTTGGGTTTCAGGTTTTAATATCTTCCTGCAACAATCCTTTACGGTTTTGGGGTATTTAATTAAATATTTAAGTACTTATAAAAATGAACTACTCATTCTCCTGGAATATGTCAACTTTTTCAAGAATCTCACTTTAATGGATTGTGCTTAGTGTAGAAACTGGCAGGATTTCACTGAAGGTGGAGCCAGGAAGGAAAATTGTCTAAGTTAAAAGATTTTTAGAGTTCAGATTTGGAAAAATTTATGATTTAAAAAATAACTGCATTTTCTTTCCAAGGCCTTTCACTTCTGAGTGGGTGAAGCTGAGTAATAGAACTCTCGGTCTTTTACAGGGGACACAGAATTTCCCAGATTACCTTTAATTGAGGTTGGATAACCTAAAATCAGAGCCGTAGATTGTCTCTTCTTTGGTAAAGATGGTAGACATTCAAATTTTATGTGCAAAAGGTACAGCACGAGTTAAAATAAGAATCCATTTCAAATATCTCCCTACTAGATTTGAGGCAATATGACAGTACAGTAAAGCAAAATGAAACAAAAAATTGGAAGTGGTGTGTGTCAGAACACCCCAAAATAGGCCACTTTGGCAGAGTGACAATTTTAAGCTAAAGGCATTTAGAAACAACAGATACAAGAGGGATAATCTGTTTTTCCCTTTTTCTTCTTGGAAATGAGAGATGAAAATTCCCGTGAGAGATGCCCTCCCAGCCCCAGAGGAAAAAAAAAGAAAGAAAGAAAGAAAAAGAAAAAACCACGTTCTTCAACAGGGACTCATAGCCAAGATAATTCTGTAGGAGAGGTCTGTACAAACAGACCTTGTTAAAAGAATTCTTATCTTCCGTTAGCCTCCCCACAAAATGTGGCTGCTTTTCCACAAATGCCTCTCTTTGTTCAACCTAGGATAAAAGCATTTAGATTTTGCCACTTCTTCAGGTCCTTATTTCCTTATAAAGTCTCCCATGTCACATGAAACTTTTACAAATTTGTATGCTTTCTCTTGTTAATGTATCTTATGTCAATGTAATTCTTAGGCTCAACCAAAAATCTCAACAAGGCAGAGGTCAAATTTTGCTTTCTTAACAGAAGATAGAAGTTCCATATTCCAATTCTGTCCTCACTTTCCAGTGACTCATCTTCTCAACTGTAAAATGGGAATAATCCCAATAGTTTCACATTCTTCACACTGTCAAATATCAAATAAGATGATGTACTCCCACTCCCTCTTCTCAACTCCATCCCAGCTTGTGGATTATAACAGGGTTTCAATAGGAAAGTATTCTCTTTGGTTCAATTCCAACCTGCAAAATTTGCAGACATTTCCTTAATACCTCTCCAAAATAGTCCAGGAAACCACTCAAGGGCATCCCAGTTTCTTCCCTATGTGCCAGCCTACTCCCCTGCTCCTCGTGTGGGTCACTGATGACACCCACAGCCACTCCTGATGGATGCAATGCCCAGGTGGGTGTGATTCTATGGAGATCTTTTAAATTCATAAACACAAATTTCGAAGAGCCCTCAGCGCTGCAGCAAAACATTGTTTGCCGATTTGTGTCTCTCATACTCTCTTCCCTGTGTATCAAAGATGACTTTTCATGTATGCTTTCCTCTCTTGGGACCTTCTCTCACTCCTATTTTCATCAAATTGCCTCCTTTCCTACTTCACTGAAACTCAAACAGTGTTAGAAAAAAGAAAGTATTAGAAATACTCCAAAACCAGAAAGCATTCGGTGGCAATTCCCTCTCCTTTTCTGTCACCAAATCCATAAACCTCTCAGCGACAGAATCCTTTTTCTTTCTCTTCCCTCAAGTAAAGGCAGCGATCCCGCTGTCATGGACTGAGTGTAACTGCTCAACGTTCATGTTAGCACCCTCATCCCAAGGTGGTGGTGTTAGGAGGTGGAGTCTTTGGGAGGTAACTAAGTCCTGATTGAAGTTTGTGAATGGAATTAGTGCCTTATAAAGACAGACCAGAGAGCTAGCTAGCTCTTTTTCAGCTGTGTGAGAATACAACATAAGATGGCAGTCTTCAACCAGGGAGAAGGCCCTCGCCAGAACCAGATGATGCTGATACCCTCAGGGATCTTGAACTTCCAGATTCCAGAAGAGTGAGAAACAACTTTCTGCTGTCGATAAGCCACTAGTCTATGGTAGCATGTTATATAGCCTGACCTGACTAACACACCTTCCTTTAACAAAGAACAGTCCTTTCATTTGTATTCTATAGCATAATGATTCTCTCCTGGGGAAAACTATGTTCTTTCAGTTCTTCCTCCTCACTGTATCATTCATCTGACTTTGATTGGTCATTTCATCTCTACGGGAACACACATTTAAAATTTCATAGCCCTTCTACTTCCCACTACCGAACCATAACACTGACCCATTTCTCTTCTCCCCACTCATAACCGAATATCTGGGAAGATTTCTCTACACCTACTAGTTCTACTTTTGCACCTCCCTGCCATATTATTTCAATAAGCTTAGTCAACACAATAGCCATATGTAATTTAAATCATTATGCAGAGGTACAAGTTTTAAAAGGAAAAACAGCAGCTCCCTGTCTCAATTCTGCCAACCCCTAATTTCCAATTTCCAGAGGTCACGTCCAATTCTCTAAACTGTTTCTTACGGTATTCTGCAGCACACGTGGTTAGCTTGGTTGCTGAAACCATTGGTCTGTGTGTCTTTTTCAATGGTAGGTCAACTTTTCTTTGTTAATTGGTATATTTAAGTCTTGCATTATTTTTCATGACTCAATTTCTATCATTTACGTTTTGCCAGAAATTCCCTCTGGGATTTCAATTTTGCGCTATCTGTATCTTATAAGTGATCCCCAGATTCATATTTCTGTCTCTATCTCTATATAATTGACCACATAACATCTCCACTTGCATACCTAATGCCCTTTCAAAATTAACATGTTCAAAACTCAACTCCTGCTACCTATACCCAAACCTGCTCCTCCAAAATTTTTCCTCAACTAAATAAATGGCAACTCTGTTCTTCAGTTGTTCAAACCAAAGCTTTGGAATCATCCTTTAATTTTTTTCTTTCTTTCATATCCCATCCATCTAAAAATCCTTTTGGCATTCTATTAACAAAATGTACAGAATCTGAACACTTCTTACCACCTCTTCTGCTGTAACCTGATCAAAGCAACAATCACTTTCCATTTTCACTGAGAACTTACACTGGAGGATGGAACAGCCTTCCTACCTTGCAGTTGCCTCCCTGGAGCTCATTCTCCATACAGCAGCCAATGTACATGTTTAAGAGTCCTTATACTAATTGGTTTGAAAGCATCCATTGAGTTTCTGTGTCATTCCAGCCTTACTGTGGTTTACAAGGCCTTACATGTTTCATCTACTGCCACTCAACTTATTTTGCCTCCTGATACCTTTCCCTCTCTTTGTACTCCTGCTACACAAGCCCATTTGCTGCCCCATAGGCATGACAAGCACACTCCTGCCGTAGTGCATTTGAGCCTGTCCTTTCCACTGCAGCAGTATTGTTCCTTTAGTATGGCCTGATCCTCTGCTTCTTTCAGGCCTCTTCTGTATAGTTACCTATTGGTACAACAATGCTGCATAGCAAGCCGTGACAAAACATCAGTGCCACTCCAACAACAAATATTTACTTAAAAGTTTCAGCTACACTGGATGGGACTTGGCTGGTCAAGCGTGGGCCCAATCACGTGTCCACCTTCAGCTGTGGGTCAGCAAGTCACCTCTTGTTGATCTTGAATGGGCGGAGTGATAGATCCGAGGGTCAGCTGGCTACTGGATGATCCAGCACAGCCTCAGCAGGGATGACTGGGGCAACCATGTCTTTCATCCTCCAGCAGGCTGGCCCTGGCACACTGCTATGGTTGTGGCCAAGGAACAAGACATGTGAAATTATGGCAGGACTTTCTCAAAAAGGCTTTGTGACTTTCTCAAGCTTCTGCATTAGCCTCATCTGTCAAAAAGCTTGTTTTGGGGGAAGTGAGATACTGATAGATGAGGCTCACACAGAAGCTTGAGAAAGTCCTGTCATGATTTCACATGCCTCTGAATCTGTCTAGATTCAGCAGTTGAAAAAATATAGATCCTGCTTTTGGTGCAAAGTGATGCAAAGTCCCGTGGCAAAAGGCCTGGATAAAAGAGGAGTGAAGAAAGAGAGCAGTGATGCTATCAGTCAGTCAAGCATCCTTTCAGTGAGTCCTTCCTGACCACCCAATGTAAAACGGCATCCTCCCCTCACACACATTCTTATCACTCTTATCCAGCGTTGCTTTTGTATCTGTATCTGGCATCCTTATATGTGTCAGTCATGGCTTAATCGAGAAACGGAACCAGTGGGAGATATATATTAACGTTTATTGCAGAGTTGTCTTACGTGATTGTGGAGGATGGCCAAAGCAGGCTAGAAGTCCACAGGAAGGCTCCGGGAAGGATAGATTGCTACTCCGGGGCTGGTGCTGAAGCCCGCAGTCCACAGGGGGATTTTTCTTCCTCAGGGATGCCTCAGTTCTGCTCTTAAGGTCTTTCACCTGATGGAATCAGATTATATTAGGGTAACATCCTCACTTAGTCAACTGATACGTACTTTAGTTCACTTAAGAAATACCTGCACAGCAACACCTATAATTAGTGGTTAATTTAATACCTGGGGAAGATTACTGAATTAACAGCCTAGCCATGTTGACACACAAAACTATCATCCTATACATTTATTTATTTTTTTTTATTGCTCGTATGCCCCCACAAGAAAGTTAACTCTGTGTAGGCTGGTACTTCTCTGTGACTCACTATTGCAGGGGCTGGAACACGTCAACTCCGAAGAATTGTAAAATTGTACTTCATTGATTTTCTAAGTAATATGCTTAAGCTGCTCTTTCTTTTTAAAATCAATTTTATACAATATGTTGATTTTCTCCTGTGACATATATGATACAGTCCCTTATGTTTTTCTTTCTCACTGCCATACACACATTTTCTACCTGCTCATATTCTCATTTTAATTACAGCACAGTTTGTGATGAATGAATATTCAATTTTCACATTAATGTGACTGCCAATATTTTTCATAGCAGAGACATCTAATGCACTGTGATCACATTTTCAGTCTTGTATATATAAGTGTGCCTATATATGTATTTTTTCTTCTCCTAGAGTTCATTGCCTAATTTTTTCATTTGCTAACTTTTCTAAGTATGTATTCCCAAATATTTCCCAAATACTTTAAATTATAAATTCCCTCCAAATATAATTCTGTATATTGGGGTAGGTATCAGTATCATGCTTTTTCTGTCTTCCTCTATCTTCCCTCATTACCTTTTAGGTCTGCTGCATCTTCGTCCTCCTGGGACATTATTTCACCACTACTCAGTCAATACTTTTCCCTTCTGTCTTTGATCTCCTGTTTCCTGAATTCTAAGTTTTCTTTTTCTTGGTTCATTCTTACATTTTATTATATTATTACTACAAATCACAGCCTTTAACATTGAAATAGGTACTCCCTCATTTGTTTAATGCTTTTAAACTTTTTATTTGCTCTTTGTCAGGTATATCTTTGTCCTTTTATTTTTAGCGTTTCTCAGTTTCTGTTTTATGGATCTGTTTTGTAAGAACATAGAGTTGAAGTTTACATTGTTGGCTAATCTGAAATTCACCTTCATTTAATAGAGCAGTGAGAACCATATTGTTATTAATATGACAGGTCACAGAATTGGTCATAAGATCATACAATCATATAACTTATATCTGTGATCTTAGTTCCGTTATATGGTTTTAGTTTACATTTCTAAATGTTAGTTGTAAAATACGGAGTCATGTAAAGCCTTTCATCATAAGTTTATTTGCTTTGCAATTTACCTTTTTTGTATTTATTTTGGAGTTATGAGGTTTGTTTGCCTAATTGTTACTATTATACAAACACGTTTACATAATATCCTTAGTTACATCTCTCTTAGATACTCTTTACTGGTTCCCTGTAATAATCAATATTGATACTGCCCAGTGACTTCCTATTCCTCATCCTTTTCTTTTCTCCCATTATCTGATTTGTGCATGATTTTTAAAAATTTCTCCTAATTATTATGAGGCAATTGCCAAGCTTATTCTACCCTTTACATATTCTCCACGCATTCCACTTTTGTTAGTTTTATTGTATGTACACTGTTAAAGCATGTACAATTTTATAATATTTTGCCCTTATCTCCCAAATTAATCTATGTTCTACAGTCACATATATTCAAGGCTACCTGTCTTTATGATCTTTTTTTGTTTGTTTGTTTGTTTTGAGACGGAGTCTCACTCTGTCATCCAGGCTGGAGTGCAGTGGCATAATCTCAGCTCACTGCAACCTCCGCCTCCAAGGTTCAAGAGATTCTCCTGCCTCAGCCTTCTGAGCAGCTGGGATTACAGGTGCACACCACCACACCTGGCTAATTTTTGTATTTTTAGTAGAGTTGGGGTTTCACCATGTTGGCCAGGCTGGTCTCGAACTCCTGACCTCAGGTGATCCACCTGCTTTGGCCTCCCAAAGTGCTGGGATTACAGGCATGACCCATTGCGCCTGGCCTATGATGTATTTTTTTATAGTTATTTATTGCCCACCTAAGGCTTGTTTCTACATATTTCTTAGGAAATATTTCTACATATTTCTTAGGAAGACTATAAAGAACAATAAACCTCAACAACAAAAACAAAATGGCCAGCTGTGAAGAGCTAGAACTTGGCCACCCCACTGCTGTGTCATCCTTCTCCATCCCCATAGGAAGAAACCACTGTTTTTTTTCTCTTCTCTTATTTTTGTTGTTGTTGCTTTTGGTAGATTTATCACATATGTGTATCCCTAAACAACATATTTTAGTTTTACTTATTCTTGAGCTTTATAAATCTGGATTCAGACCTTCTAAAGCATATTGTAATTTGCTTTTTCCACTCCGTCTTATGCTCTAAGATTTATCTGTGTTGTTGCTGGTAACTGCTGTTAATGTCATTGTGTGCACAAACCATAATTTATTGCACATTTGTGACTATTTTTGTTTGGAATTTGCAATTGAAGATCAGTTAGCTTTTTACAAAATCGTTAAGTTCATGTTTTTTTATTTTTTATTTTTTTTCCCCTTGAGAATTTAAAAATGCTTCTTGATTGTCGTTTGGTACAAAGTGTTCATATCAAACACTCTGAGGCAATTCGGATTTTCTTTTTACAAATTATATGTTCTTTTTATTTGGATGTCTAAAGGATTCTTTCTCTTTCTCTGAATTTGAATTAATTTACTTGAAATGTCTTGGTGTTGATGATTCTGAGTTGATTTTCCCAGGTTAGAGTGTCCTTTTCTCACTTTATTGCACTTCGTCTTTATTCTTCAATTTTCTTTTACACATATGTGGTCTCTTCATGGCCTCTCTTCCATATTTACCTTTTTCGCAACGAACCCTTTCCTATGTTTTTCCTTACACTTCTGATTTTTTAACAATGTGTTCCTTTTTAAACTTCATTTTTCTTACTGTATTCTCTCTAGTGTTTCTCGGTTTTTGTGTTTTTTGTTTGTTTGTTTGTTTTGTTTTTTTGAGAAGGAGTTTTGCTCTGTAGCCCAGGCTGGAGTGCAATGGCACAATCTAGGCTCACTGCAACCTCCGCCTCCTGGGTTCAAGCAATTCTGTGCCTCAGCCTCTCAAGTAGCTGGGATTACAGGCACTCACCACCATGCCCAACTAGTTTTTGTATTTTTAGTAGAGACGTGGTTTTACCATCTTGGCCAGGCTGGTCTTGAACTTCTGACCTTGTATTCCACCCTCTTCAGCCTCCCAAAGTGCTGGGATTACAGGCGTGAGCTACCACCCCCTGCCTAGTCTAGTTTTTATTGGTGATTTTATTCCTTTCCCAGTCTCTCTCCATTATTTCTTAATATCCTCCCTTTGTCTAATTATATTATTTTTTGAATTTCCTTTTTTGTGCTTCACACTGTTCATTTGTAGCTTCTGTAATTTCTTAGCTCCTTTGAGCCAATTTTGAAATACTAAGTTACACCTTTTTCTGGGGTGATCCTTTGTTGGTAAGTTATTTGAGTATTTATTTTTACACTCTCATTCAGTAGCAATCAATTACAAACATTTTCTGTTGCTCATGTTTAAATAAGGTGGGTTTTCTTGTATATTTAGAAAGAGGCATTAGTGTTTATGGTTGTGAGTGAAGCAGTATGCATTTTAACCTTCAGTGTTGAAAATTTCCCTCATCATGGGTCCTATGAAGTATGAATAGTAGTGTCAGTCTTTGTAACTACCTCTAAAAAAGCTTCCTGAGGTCAACTTCCTCTGAACTCCCCCTCACTAGTGTGTAAGCCTTTTCTCTTCTGTACCACCAGCGTTCTTGCTTGCCCAATTTGGAGTCCACTTTCAGCAATATTTCCTTAGGAGGGGCACTGTCCTAATGAAAGGATGATTTTCTCGTATGTTTCTAATTACTGAGAACTTGGGCATCCTCTGATCTTGCTGTAGCCTTCTACATTCTGTGATCTTGCTATCGTGTACTCATCCATAATTTGGAGTCGGTGCAGATTTCTACCATTTTCACCATTTGGTTTCACCATTTGGTTCTGCTTGCTGAGATTCCCACTCAGATTGTTGTCCTTTTCTTTTAGAGATGAAGATTTTAAGCAACTTTTGAACTCTGTCTCAGAGGATCATCAGAATTCTTTTCTTCCGAAATAATAAATTTCTTTTCTTTTCTTCTATTTCTGCATAGCTGCTGATCATATAGCCTCAGTCTGATTCTGTTTATGTGTATTCTGGGGTTTTGAGGGGATATTTTGTCACCTGGTTTTGTTGATAATACTGTCCTCTAATTTTTTTTTTCTTTTTTTCTTTTTTCTTTTTTTTAAATGAGATGGCGTCTCATTCTGTCACCCAGGCTGGAGTGCAGTGGCACGATCTCGATTAACTGCAACCTCTGCCTCCTGGGTTCAAGCAATTCTCCTACCTCAGCCTCCTTAGTAGCTGGGACTATGGGCGCCTGCCACCACGCTTGGCTTATTTTTGTATTTTTAGTAGAAATGAGGTTTCACCATATTGGTCAGGCTGATCTCAAACTCCTGACCGCAGGTGATCTGCCTGACTTGGCCTCCCAAAATGCTGGGGTTACAGGTGTGAGCCACCGTATCCGGCCCCCTAAAAATTTTCCTATGCTATTTTCCTTCTCCATATTTATAAAGGAATTTGAGACTCTCACAAACTATGCTGTTGCTACTGTTTTGTTGATTTGATATTGTTTAAACATGACTATAGACTAAGAAGCACATTTCTGATGAACTCATGATTCGCTTATTTTTAGCTATAGTTAAATGTGTCCATTTTGATTACTATTCAAATGCACTCCTTTTGGAAGTCTTCAAAAATGCTCTGCTCCTCTGGTCATTCGCTTATGAGGCTTGCTTTTCGTACAGTCTGTCTGCTTTTCTTCACATGAGTCCTGGTATGCTTCCTCAGGGTCAGATTGCTTCTCTGGGTCTCTGTGTAGCACCGCCCTGACACTTTGATTTTTAGAAATACAAACTTCAGCAATACAAAATGAAAGTTAGAGTGCCTGTGTCTCAGTACAAGAGTTACTGAGTGGTATAAAATTGTGTTTTGTTTTGTTTTCCATAGGATATAAAGACGTTTAATTGGATAACCTTATTCATTCAGCTGTAATCTGCAGAAGCATCTGAGCAGGTATAGTTACAGTGCAAGCTAGTGAAGGTTTTGGGAGGCAGGTTGCAGAAATTCTGGCACTTCATATTTTCTTCCAGTCTTACAACTCAATTATGCAACTGACAAATGAGCTTTAAAGGAATACTATATGATTAAATTGTTTAGCATTAAAAAATTATTACCTAATTCAAAAACTTCAAGTAGGAAATATTGTGGATCATCAAGATAGAAAATTTGAGAAAATATTTAAGTAAATGAAAGAGAGATGTGAGAGTTTTAAATACTCTTAATAGAGAAAGGGGAAAAATATAAATTTTGATAAATTAGCTTTTTAGACTCATGTATCTCAAAATCAGATAATCTATTTCAAAGTGATGAGAAAATGTCGATATCGTCAGAATGCCTTTATTACACTCACTGTAAAATTATCTGAAAATGCTCTTTTAGCATATGTTCAACAGACAGCAATGGATCTCAGTAGCTCAAAGGAAGTGGCTCCCCAATCAAGAATCAATACAGAATCATTGTGCCAAGAGTCTAGGAGTGCACAAAATTAAGTTCCAAATTTAGGTCATTTGAAAATTTCTATCAGTGCTCAACTCCTTACTCATTGCGAAGCAAATGTGGTCTTATTAACAGTAAATTGCTTTTACTTTAAAAGTAAGGATTATATTTCATATTGTGTGTTCTTTTGTTAGTTGTGGAAATAATTATTAAGCAACAATGCATTTACAGACCTTGGAAAATGTTTAGTGACCCCATCAGTTTGATGTATTATACTTTAATAAACCTTATTAATGGCAAACATTTAAGCTTATTTCCTGAGATCGATGAGACTTATTTGGCAGGTGTGGAAATCTGAAGAGTCCATCGGGAAGTGCAGAGGAAGCAATGTTGATTCAAGTCCTCGGCCCATTTTTCAATCAGGTTATTTTTGTTGTTGTTATTCAGTTGCATGAACTTCTTATACATTTCTGTGTTAACTGTTAATGAGAAATATGGTTTGCAAATATTTTCTCCAAATCTGTAGGCCACCTTTTCACTTTGTTGATTGTTTCCTTTGCTGTGCAGAAGCTTTTTAGGTTGATGTAGTCCAAATTGTTTATGTTTACTTTGGTTGCTTGAACTTTTGGTGTAATGTCCAAAAAAATCCTTGCCAAGACTAATGTCAAGAAGCTTCTCCCCTATGGATTATTCTATAAATTTTATGGATTTAGTCCTTGCGTTTAGGCCTGTGAGCTGATTTTTGTGTATGGTGTGAGATAAGGGTCCAATTTCATTCTTTTGCACATGGAAATCCAATTTCCCCATCATTCATTCAGGAGACTGTCTTTTCCCCGTGTGTCTTCTTGGTGTCCTTGTCGAAAATTAATTGGCCCTATGTGCTTGGGTTTATTTCTGGGCTACGTTTTCTACTCCATTGTTCTATGTAACTGTTGTTATGTTAGTATATTATACCATTTTAATGTAAACTGGTACAGCCATTACAGAAAGCAGTGTGGAAGAAGATCAAAAAATGAATAATAGAACTACACTGTATGACCCAGCAAGCACTTTTCTGGTATTATCAGCATCTTTTAGAGGTACCTGCACTCCCATGTTCATTGCTGCATTATTCACAATAGCCAAGACTTAGAAACAACCTCAGTGTCTGTCAACAGATGATGGGGGATAGAGAAATTGTGGTAGATGCTGAATATTTGTTAATTTACTTGACCGTAGTAACAATTTCACTATGCATAAATATATCAAAGCAATCATGTTGTATACATCTAAACAACAAAAGCAAAAGAAATGTTTATTTGGAAAGAATCTCAGAAAGAAAGTTTAAAGTGTTATAAAAAAGAAGTTTATTATTTCAAGGACAACGGAGATTATGAAAAAAGTTAGAAAAAAATCTACTACCTAAAGATGAATATATGGAATAATGATAATGAGAATAAATATAAAAAGTGAAAGGTAGGCTGAGTAAAACATACAGTAAGTGATTATATGCATTTGTATGTATATTTAAAAATGTATATATGGAAATTGCACTAGAGTAACACAAGTGAAAACTGAAGAGGACAGATCAAAGAATCAGGAAACTTGAAAATAGACCAATAGAAATGATCTCATCTGAAGAACACAGAGAGAGAAGATTGGAGAAAAATAAACAGACCCTCAGAGACCTGTGGGAAAATATCTAGCATGAAATAGATGTGTAGTATGGAAATTCAATGGAGCTAGCATGGCCAAAACAATTGTTTAAAAGAAGAAAAATGGTGAAATAGTTATACCACTTAAATTTGAAACTTACTACAAGGCCAGAGTAATCAAGACAGTGTGGTATTGGCACAAATATAGGCATATAGATCAGTTGACTCAACTGGACATAAATGAGAATCCAGAAGTCAATTCTTATATTTACAGTCAATTGATTTTTTTTTACAAAGTGATCAAAATGATTCAATGCAAAAAAAGATAGCCTTCACAACAAGTAGCACTGGAATAATTGTGTATCCACATACAACAAACAAACAAACAAAAACTTGAACTTCAGCCCTTACCTCATACTACACAAAAATATTAACTCTAAATAAATCATAGGCCTAAATGTAAAAATTATTACTGTACCATTTCAAGAGAGAAAACACAGGAGAAAATCCCTACCTTTGGTTGGGCAAAAAATTCGTAGACACAATACGAAAAGCACAATTCACTTTTTAAAAGCTGCGATACATTGGACTTCATAAAAAGTTTAAAGTTTAACACTTCAAAAGACAATGATAAGAAAATGAAAGGCAAGTGTCAGACAGAAAAAAAGTATTTGCAAATCACATATCTAATAAAGGACTGTAATCTAAAATATATAAATACACTTACCACTAAGTCATAAGATAAAAAAATTAGAGGGCAAAATATTTGAATAGACAGTTCATCAAAAAAGGTGTATGTGGCCAATAAGCACATGAAAAAAATGCTCAGTATCATTAGTCTTCAGGGAAATGAAAATTAAAACCACAATGAGATATCATTACACACGCACTAGAATGGAATAAAAGATGGATAAACACAAGTGTTGACAAGAATGTGGAGAAATTGGAATCCTCACACATTGCTAGTGGGAATGTGAACTGTACAGCCACTTTGAAAAAGAGTTTGGCTGTTGCTCAAAAGGAAGTATACAGAATTACTATATGCCTCAAGAATTCTACTCCTTAACATCTAATCAGAAAAAAATGCAAACATATGTACATTTAAAACTTACATGTGAATTTTGATAGAAGCATTATTAATAATAGTGAAAAATCTGTAAATATTCCAAATGAATATCAATTGGTAAGTGGAGTAACAAAATGTGATATATCCATGCAATAGAAAATCATTTAATGATTGAAAAGAACACACTTCCGCGACACGGTACAATGTGGAAGAACTTAGAAACCATTATGCTAAGTGAAAGGAGATATATGTAAAAGATTACATATTGTATGATTCCACTTATATGAAAAGTCCAGAAAAGGCAAATTTTCAGAGACAGAAAGCAGATCAGTTCTTGCCCGGGGCTAGGTCTTCTGGTGAAAATTTAAGGATGTATGTAATGCGTGAAGAGCTTGTGGCCTTTCCCTTCTCAGTCAGGAGTGTGCCTGCCCTAACAGCTGCAAACTTGGGCTAAGAGCATTTGGCTTGTCTCAACTCACAGTCTCCAAAAAGTCACTTTCATTAACACTGCTGCTGTGTTCCACACTGAGTGAGTTTCTGTAACAGAAAAGAGGCTGGTCCTCATGGTTTGCTCCATCCTGGCAGAAGTTTTGCCCTGAGACGGGAGAAGCCCCAGGAAAGAATGTCACAGAACTCTACTGTTTTTACCTGAAGTTCAACAGTTTTTCAAGCGTAAATCCTTCTCTGATTGTTGTATGGAAACAACATGCATACAACGGATCAGTTTTGTCCCGCTTTGTAGTTGCTTTTTGAAAAGGATTTGCTGATTTCCTTGGCCATTGCTCTACACCTACTTTTAATATGTGAGAAGAAAAAACAAAAATTAATAACAACTGGAGATTGCAAAGGCCGAGGGCATATTATGGGAAGAAGCATTAGCCCATAAGCATTCAGTTGGTATCTTACCTCATCAGTTCTTTCAGAGGCTTTGTGTGTGTGTGTGTGTGTGTGTGTGTGTGTGTGTGTGCACGCGCGCGCGTGCGCGTGCGCCTGCTGGGAATACAAATACCTTGCTACAAAATATCACTCTCAGAAAGAGAGTACTTATGCTCTAACTTATAGCTTATGCTCTAACAGAGTGTACAATAGAATTCTATTTTGACTTGGATTCTCCAACACAAAGCAAAGAAGCAATGAATACAATTTATAGGGTTGTCCTAAATTGCTTTGCTAATTCCCTACCATATATACATCTCCCTCCCACCATGCCGTAAAATTCATACATCTCAAGTTATTATTTATGAGAGATATATACACACAAACACACCATATATACATGAACATTTGTTGCTTTCTTGTGTGGCATATTCATGCATTTGAAAATATAACTGAAGGTTGTTTTCAAGGATGAATGTGGTAACTCCTCTCATCCCTGGATGCGCGTCCCTTTTGTAATGTGATGTTGTCCATCCTCTTGTCAAGAGGTGAAGTCAATTTCCCACCTTTTGAATCTGCGTGGGCTTTGTGAGTTATTCAGATCAAGAGAATGTAGCAGAAGGATTGCTATGTCATTTCCAGGCTGAAGATTGAACTTCTGCTCTGCCCTCTTTGAACTCTGAGATCACTATAAAGAAGCCCAGGACAGTTTTCTTGAGGATGAGATACCATGTGGCACGAGAAACCCAGCCAATACCCACCATCAACCACAGATAGGGCAAGAAAGCCACTTTAGTTCCAGTTGAGCAGCTAGATCACAGTAGCTACTTGAGTGAACCCAGGTGAGAACAGCAGAAAAACCACCATATGATCCAGCCGAAATTACTGACCCTCGTAATTCTGAGCAAACAAAATGATAATTGTTCTAAACCACTTAAGTTTGTGGTGCTTTGCTGTGCAGCAATTGATAACTGAGACAAGATGTTCATTTTACATTTTCTCTGTAAATAGTTATGCCTGAACAGAAGATTTTAAAACACATGATGGAGTAGTTCTTAGTCTACTTCAATTTTTTGGACACCGTCTAATATCACAAAGTATAGACTTTCAATAGTTCTTTTGAAATTTGTGATTATCAAGTTTTACATGGAAGTTAATGAAACCAATATTGCTTTTATAGGGTTGCAGGTGATTTTGAAGGTCTGGAAATTTTTCAAATTCATTCTACAAGTTAGTTTAGCAAGTGGCATTCTTTGCTCTTGCTGCCTACAATCTCTTTGAGATAAATGCTACTTTTTGGAAGAAGGGGAAAAAAAATCATTATGGATTCTTTAATCAACAGCAGTCAACTATCTGCTTTTTACTACCACTTGCAAGGAAAACAACACTTAATTTCCCATTTCTAAAATGCCCTCATGTAATAGATTCCTAATTACTTGACTGAAAAAGTAAACATCGTCTAAAGCTTACTCAGACATTAAGGTACATAGGAGAGATTACCAAGCGTGTCTGCTTTCCTACCCACCAAATGCTAAATCTATTAGTATTTCCTGGTATTCTTCTGAATTTTGAATACTGTTCACATAAATTGAAATGACCAATATACAGAGAAATTTATGTGATTTTTCCCCCTTTTAAAAATATAGGCTAGATAAGATAATGGAACAAGAATAAAAACTCTTTTTCATAAAATTCCTAAGTATGGCTTCAATCTGCAATTTCTTTTTACATTGCACACATTTCTTTCACTGCAATTATCTAAATAAAAGTATTTGTGTATAACTATTCATAGCACATCAGATTTTTATCTTGTTTGAGGAAATATGCACATGTTTTGTTAATCCTCAATTAAATTATTTACCTTAGAACTTCATGATACAGCTGCTTACATTCCAGGAATCCAACACCTGCACATGCAGGCTTGAAGAGGGTTTGACAATTGATTTTAAAAACACCTTTAAAGAATAATGAAACATGATGAATATCACTTTTGTATTTCAAGTAGCAAGTGTCACCCAATGGAAAATGTGTAAATTAATGTCCCTGGTATTCATCACTACTTTGAAACAGTTGCAACAAAGGATTTGTTCTGGTATAACTATGTATCATCCTGGCATGTTCCACGCCTAAGTAAATTTTTAATCTTGACAGATCATGGAATAGAGGAATTCCCTTTCCAGAGAATGCAAATATTGGCCAATACAATTTCAGATTACAAGGAAGGGTTACAATAACCATTTAGAGAAAGAGGTAGAGGGTGGGGTTCAGGCTTGAACGGGATTCTTCATCTTACTGTATTCTCCTGAAATGGACTCCACTGAGATGTAAGAAGATTAAGTCTAAACCTGAGGTACAGTGTTGTTTTGCTTTCTGATAGAATTGGTAGTTACTTTTTGCTAGGCAGACGGCTTAACTGAAAAAAATTGGCTGTGCTTTTATTTTAGTCTCAATGAGTATACTTTGTTCTTTAAAATAAACATCCATTCTCCTTTTGGGAATCACTTTGAAGTCAATCTTATACCTCCTTTTCAAAAATTTTTCTGTGTTCAGGCTATTGTGAAGTTTTGTCTTTACTGATTTGCTGCTCTGAGGTAGTGAAAAGGAGCTGGGGAATTGAAGGAAACCTGTGAAAGAGGAAATAGAACTTCCTCTCCCTTTCACTTAGCACTTTACCCTCAAAATATATTCCACAGAGCAGCAGCATCTGCCTTATTTGGGAGCTCCTCCAAAATACAGGATCCAAGGTCTTACCTGAGACCTATTGGATTAGAATCTGCGCTATGACACGATCTCGGTAGGCTTTCTGTCCTCAGTAAAAATTGGCATGCACTGACCCAGGAGAAAGCATTAGATCAAATGTGCCAGCCTTTCTCTCTCTAATGGCTCTCAGATGGTGCATCCTCTTATCTGGGTATTCCCTTAAGGAAAAATAAATGACTAGACGCCAGGAGCCCTGGCAGTTTGTTTCCACCAGGCATGGCTTTGAGGAAATCATTTAATTTCCCAGCTTCTGTTTGCTATTTGTAAAATGATATTCTACTATTTTGTGGCATATCTTTTGCAAGGTACCATTTTCTTACTCCTCTCTGTTGATGTTGAGCCCAAATCATTATTTAAGGGGAGAAAGTCTCCTTCACTCATGAGACATACGTTCACTTCACCAATGTGTACTTATTCTAGCACCACTCAAGCCCAGTACATTAATTTAATTTGTTTCAATTCAAGCTACTGTAAGCTACATCAATATTAATACAGTTGCCTACAAAAATATATTCTTAGATAAAACCAGTCAGTACATTAGTTAATTTACATAACATTTTTTTCCACAGGGGGAAAAATGTAATGAACTGTAACTCACTATATTTAGAATGTCATTCTTTCAATTAATTAGCTTCTACAATTGAAATTATAATATATTGTAAACTAAATTTCTGCTGCAGATATATAAAGATGTACACACAGATACATAAAGATATATAAAGATGTACACTTAAATTTACCTTCAAAACTCAATGGAGTTAAAAAATGATAACTATAAAATATACTTTGATTTATAATTTACAAAAAGCTTTGCCTACTTGATTTCATTAAAATATGAAGATCCTGTGCAACTTTCAGTTTTTTGTTTGTTTGTTTGTTTGTTTTGAGACAGGGTCTCATTCTGTCTCCCAGGCTGGAGTGCAGTGGCGCGATCCCGGGTTCAAGCAATTCTCCTGCCTCAGCTTCCCAAGTTGCTGGGATTACGGGCTCGTGCCGGCTAATTTTTTGTATTTTTAGTAGAGACAAGGTTTCACCATGTTGACCAGGCTGGTCTTGAACTCCTGACCTCAAGTGATCCACCTGCCTCGGCCTCCCAAAGTGCTGAGATTACAGGCGTAAGCCACTGCGCCCAGACGCAACTTTCAGTTTTAAAACAGCTATTATTGTAGGATTTGTAAATTTCTTTGAAATCCTTAATTTAAAGCATAATAGAAGTGGTTTTATTATCATTTATTGTGCCATAAATAATTATTTCATGATTGTTACTGTTATTTTGATATTCTAAGGATTTAGGTAAAGAAAATTGCTGTTTCTCTAGAATCTCTTCTCACTGCATATGCTAAGTTCAATATGTTCAGCCTAATTTGACATAAGGTGCAGACAATAAGGCACCAATTTACTAAGCCTGAGGATACTTAAGATTGATGTTTTCATCTGATATCTCACTTTCAAGCTATATTAGACACTGTAGGTTATAGTCTGTGAGAACCAGATTAACTCTCAGCATCCAAAATGGGTTTAAATGGCTTAGTGACAAAGGTTAATAAAGAATTGAGGATAAACATTGCCAAACAGTTTAAAATGATGCTGAAAATAATGAGACAGGCATTTCAATACTAAGAAATGTCACCTCTTTCAAAATAAAATAAGAGAAAGTAGAACACTGTTTTTCATGAGGTACCCTTTTATTTGATTGTGAGCATATCAACATTGTTTTGTCATCGTCTGAGCACTGAAACACATTTTTCCCCATCCAAATATGTGTTGGTGATTAAAAATCCACTGTAAGTGAAAGCTTAGTTGGTCATCATTAAATGGCATTTTTAATGATTAATTCTTTAATTATCAATAAGTCACTAAAATAAATTTTTTTCCTATAATATACCCTTGGTAAATGAAGTACAACTAAAATCCATCTTGGCAGTTTTTTCTCTTTTTAATAAATGTTTATTGCATACCTATTATGTGTCAGATGCTGTTTCAAACTTTGAAAAGAGACAAAACACAGTTCATGCCACTGAATATCTTAGAGTTCAATAAATTCTTTTTGCAAACTTGTTTGAGAAAGAAGGAAATGCCTTATTAGCAAGAGTATCTAATTTATATAAAGTTAAAAGCATAGTGATTAATATGATTAATAATAATTCCATGTAAAAGAATGTCAGAACTGTATTTTAATGTTAGAATTCAATGAGTTTTTTCTTTTTTTTTCTTTTTGACAAATACATATGTTACTAAGTGCTAACCTCTGTGTTATGTTTCAGGATAAAGGGAGAAAAAGACATACTTGGTTCCTGTTCTAATGGATCTTTTATTCTAGTAACTGAGTCAGATTAAAATGAAGATCCTAGAAAAGTAAACCCAATAATTACAATTAGCAATAAGAATGTATTCTCCCAACAAAGGGCCCTTATACTGGGGTAGGGTTAGGACAGACTCACTGAGGATTTGCCATGTTCTTGCTAGGAGTTACAGGATGAGAGTCAGTTTGAGAAGGAGGAAAGACATGGAGAAGGCATCCTAGAAGATGGACCATTTCATTGAACCGGGCTCTGGAACTTATTAAGATTATTCCATCAGTAATAGGCTTAATATCTGTGATTCCCCAAATTATGTAGAATTTTAGAGCTATGTCATGAGAAAACAAATGAACCAAATGCATCAATCATATTTTCTTTGCCATGTATGAAAACAGGCAGAAACATGGATCCAGTCTGGGTAACACAGGTTATAAACGTTAGTTATAAGGAATGACCCCTTGAACTCCATTAACTTCTTTGCTGTGTGCATAACTTACCTTGAACTTAAGTAGAGGTTAGCCCACTTTCATTCAGCTCAAGACCCAATTTTGACCAGATACTAGAGAATGCAAAAAGAATTTCAGGAAATATTTCAGAAGACAAAACAATATGTAATATAAACTAATCTTAACATTTTTCAGGGACTTCATTTTAATGTATCTATTAATATATTTACTGTTTTAGTTGTTTCTATGGGGTTTTACACATGTGACTTTCCCAGTCTACTTAGAATTAATTTTTCAGCACTCAAGTATGGCAGTCTTTCCCCCACGTAGGCTCCTTACCTTCTGTCTTTCATGTCGTAGTTGCCAAATGTGTTACAACTATATACGTGGAAAACTCCATCAGACAGTGTTACAGTTTTTGTTTTCAATCATCACACATATTTTAAAGAACCAAAACGTGAACACTTGTTATATTTACGCAGATCTTTATCATTTCTGTGGTGGTTTCTTCATTTCTGCTTTGATCTGAATGCTGTGTCCTCCACAGATCCAATATGATGGCGTTAGGAGCTGAGGACTTTTGAAGGTAATTCGTTCATGGAGGTGGAGCCCTCATGAATGGGGTTGGTGCCGTAATAAAAGAGACCCCAGAGAGCCCAGAGAAATACCTTTTCCCTTCTGCCAGGTGAGGGTGCACTGAGAAGACACCTTCTATGAGCAGAAAGCGAGTTCTCAGCAGACACTGAATCTGACGGCACGTTGATCTTGGACTTCCTACCTCCAGAAGTGTGAGAAGTAAATGTCTGATGTTTATAAGCCACCTAGTCCATGGTATTTTGTGAGAGCAGCCCCAAAAGACTGACATAATTCCTGAAGGTCCAGGTTTCCCCTTGGTATCATTTCCCTTTGATCTTTCCCATTTCTTCAGAGCATGGTTGTTAGATTCCTTCATCTAAGATTGTCTACATAATATTTTTGCTAATCTCAGAATTTGCACTGGTGATTCTTTTCGTTTAGTATTTTAAAAGTGTTATTCCCCTGCCGGCTTGTCTCCATGGCTGTTACAGACAGAAAGGGCCAGTGAGATGTCAGCAGAAGCCTGGGATAGTTCTCCCTTAAACTTCATGAAACTCTTGAAAGAAGGTGACTTAGCTGGGTGAAGTGTCACATTTGTCACTTGGCCTTCTCCTTATTCCTGGCTGGAAATCAGATGTTAAGTCTGTAGCTCCAGTGGAAAACCAATGACTTCAGGGATAGAAGAGGAGATACAGAAAAAAGCCTGGGCAACGGAAGATCCTTTTGAGTGTGAGGTCTGCTCTGGCAAGCTTACCCCTGGACTGCTTTTACATGACATCTCAAACTGGGGCACCTGTTGGTATCTATCAGCTGCACTGAATTTTTAATGGACATCAGAATCATGTCTCTTCCTTATCATACTCGCCAGAAGAATCTCTGTTACATAACAAACATTCTATATATGTATAATACTTAAATTGAATGTGTTGCTTATATAGATTTTAAAATTTATTAGCATGGGTGGGAAAATGGAACAAACTCTCCTAAATTAGTGACTTCCTCCCTAGTTGCATGAAATGTGTTTTACATATCACTATATAACTTGTAGGCACTAAAAAACTTCTTTCATTGTTGTCTTTTGATATGTATCTATATCTTATCTATATCTATCTTGTTCCATAAGAAGATAGTAGACCCTGATTATTTACAGATTGCTTCTCATGCCTCATTTTTCAGATGACCTAGCACTGTGCCTATACATGATGCTAGTAACGACTGAAGTTTCTAGGCTTGATTTCTTCCTAAACCCTTATGTAATAGATCCTCTGTCTCTGTAGTCAGTAGCTCACTACTGAGGCAAGAAGATTTCATAGGATGTTAAGATATAAGACAAGAAAATTATTGACCACCCATTCTTATTTGCATAAATGTAATCCTTTAAAACATTTTAGATGTCAAAATATATGATATTTTTCTGCATATCTGAACAGGGGATTATGCTGGAGTTTTGAGAATTTTAAGAAATCATGGAATGATAGAAAAGATCAACATGGTCAGTGATTAGTGCTGAGACTATTAGAAATAAGAACAAAGTGAAGGTGGGGAAAACAATATTTATTATGAACAAGTCTTTGTTTTTCAGAAATTGGCAGGGCTGGGTGCGGTGACTCACGCCTGTAATCCCAGCACTTTGGGAGGCTGAGATGGGCGGGTCACGAGGTCAGGGGATCGAGACCATCTAGGCTAACACAGTGAAACCCCGTTTCTACTAAAAGAATACAAAAAAATTAGCCAGGAGTGGTAGTGGGCTCCTGTAGTCCCAGCTACTCGGGAGGCTGAGGCAGGAGAATGGTGTGAACCTGGGAGGCGGAGCTTGCAGTGAGCCGGGATTGCACCACTGCACTCCAGCCTGGGCAACAGAGCGAGACTCCATCCCAAAAAAAAAGAAAAAAAAAAAAAAAAAAGAAAAAGAAAGAAATTGGCTATAACTATTAAAATAACTAGGATATTTAACTATGAACGTGTTCTGTCTGCTCTACCAACAGCGAAGTAGCAATTTCTCTAAATCCTATCCATATTTTCTAAAGATGCCAATTCCCCTTTTATATGTGTCACTTTCTACTGCTTTTCTCTCACTTCCTGCTCTACAAATTTGCTCTTTTTCCTATGTTCATCATCTCACTGAATCGCACCCCCATCTGTATGGTAGCCCAGGAAATATATTAAGGTGTTATCCTTTGACCTTCCTTCTTTATCATCCTTATATCCAGGTAATCTGAAATTCTGTCAGAATATGCATCTTTAATCTATGTTAAACTGGCTCATTCTTAAAATTTTCTATCTGTCTCGATCTTACTTTAGCTAAATGATTATCACTCTCCTAATTGTTTCCTAATGGGCCTCATAGGCAAGACAAATCATTCCTTATACTGCCTCTAGAATTGTCTTTTCAAACACAGATATGGCCATCCTTCTTTCCTACAAATGACCTCATAGTCCCAAAGACAAAGTCGATACTCTCTCTAAATAACATTCAAGGCCCTCACTCATGCAGCTCCCTGATTCCTACATCAGTATTTTTATCCTCCTCCCCTTCCCAAAGCACACTCTCACACACGTGTTATTCTACTTGTAGTCATATTAAGCTACTTTCAATTTTATGCTTTCTCTTAGCCTTCGACCCTCTCTTAGGATGTTGCATTTCTGTGGAGTGTTCCAATCCATGCTCATGTTACCATGCACCCATCTTTCTTCTTAGAACTAGAACTGGGTAACTTTGTTCTCTTGCTAGAATTACCCCTGCACTTTTAAGTGTGCATCCCTCTCCCACAAACCTCATTTCACCCACACAGAGAGAACTCTAGGTTGTCTAAGGGCTGGACTCTGCCTTATTCACTATTATATCTGTAGCACTTAGCGTGAGGCCTGTTTGAGGAATGCTTAGTTAATCAATATTAGACACTTCTCATTACAGATGAATTTTTAATTCTTTCAGTTTACATAATCCTGTGGAAATGAAGCAAACTGTGTGTACATGCACGTGTGTGTGCGTGTGTGTTGTGTGTGTGTGTGTGTGTGTGTGATAGGGGTTGAAGAGGTAAAGTATATTAACTTTCAGTGAGGTAATTGTCCTGATTTTCATGCAGTCTGCTCTGCATCAAGATTACTTGAGGACCTGGCATAGGAACTATTGTCTAGCTCCTGGGTTGTTCCTGTTATTCTAGCTAACAGCAGTGATTACGTTTGAAGTTCTGTCTCATATTGTTGCACTTCTGTTGATATTTAATAAAAACTCAGAGAACAGCTTGCAAGAGGCAGTACTAATTCCTGCTGAGAAAAGAAAAAGAGAAACAAGTGAATCCTTTGCTAAGCAATTTCAAATGTTTCTGCCATAACCTTAATAGCGTAATTTTAACTTTTTGGCACTGAGTGAGGTCAATATTGGTATACTTTGTACTAACGCATTATACAGGAAAATTGGATCCAGAGGTAAAATGGAGTTTCCTTTTCTCAAAAGTTTTCCAGCCAAGGTACACAATCTATGAACAAGAGGAATTTGATGAGAACACTAGTGAAGTGCATACTCGGACAGTAACTTGTTTTCTCAGGTCCTGAAGTACCAAAACCTTACTTCTTTTAGGCTCCCATTCATATTTACCATTATTTCTATTTTATATTAGTTTCACATAATTTCAACTACAGACTAGGGTAATTCATTTTATTGTAGAATATTTAGAAATCTGGGAAGCACCACCTAAAGCTAGTGTTTCTTACATAAGTAGACCCTTTTTTATAAAAAATTACATTTGTGAAGAAATATTGCTGCATTTAAACCTCCTAGCAGTTAAAAAATTCTTAATTTCTAATTTTAAGAGTCATGACAACTTTTTCTTTTTAACACAGTTTCTCTAAGAATCATTAAAGTCAATTGCTAATGATTGCATTGGCATTGTGATAACTTGAGATGTAACCAAGGAAAAGCATGTTCAATATGAGTTACGAATTATACTACTAGCAATTTATGCAAATTAATGACTAATTTTACATTAGTATAGTGGTAATCACTTTAAGATCATTTAGTAAGAATGATGGCCCAATCAAGACTAGGAAGTAGTTTTTTTTTTTAATTGAGATAGAGAAATGAAAGATATAGGGTTTATTGCAAATAGTTTTTAACTGAAATCCAAATATTAGTAATGAACTATTTTGAAAGGAATGTATTTGAGTAAAACCCCATAATTTATCATTAATTTTCTTCTGAGTATTATCCACGCATTTCGATCTCTAGGATATGGCACCTGGGCTAGATATCTCTCAGGGACCACCTCCATCATGATTTTTCTGGAATTTCCTATTTGAGGCAAGATGAAAATATCCCCGATAGGCTCTGTTTTTGGGGATTTAGCCCCATGCTTCCACAACTTAGAGAATCGAGAGATAAAAGAGGCTGAAACAAGAGAAATGTGGTTAAATCAGGATTTTAATTTTTCAGAGCTTCTTGCTTCATGTAAACTAAAAGTATGTGGATTATAATCCTCAAGCAGCCATATATCAAAAACTGTATTTAGACACTTTCTTTGCCTACTAACTTAACACAACTTGAGTCAAGGTTTGGAAGATTGTAGTATACGCATATCTGGAGCTTTCTTAGCAAAACGAAGGTGACAGAGGGTTGTAAGTATCTGAGCTATAGCCATGTGAAGAGTAGATGAAGAACAACTAGGTATGCTGTAAACAACTGAGCATAAGGAGAGAGGAATTAGGAATTAAGTTTAGACCGCAACATCTTATACATCTTGGACAAAATATTTCACCCCTCTGAATACTGAACTCCTTTGGAGTGCTTCTAGCTTTTTATTCTTCTCCTTCCTTCCTTCCTTCTTTCATTCCTTCCTTCCTCCCTCCCACCCTCCCTCCCTTCCTTCCTCCCTTCGTCCCTCCCACCCTCCCTCCCTTTCTTCCTCCCTCCCTTCCTCCCTCTCTTCCTTCCTTCCTCCCCCTCTCCCTCCCTCCCTCTCTTCCTTCCTTCCTTCCTTCCTTCCTTCCTTCCTTCCTTCCTTCCTTCCTTCCTTCCTTCCTTCCTTCCTTCTTTCTTTCCTTCTTTCCTTCCATTTCTTTTAAAGTGGTGATCTTTCAAATATGTGACCTTAAGAAGAATTTCAATTTTTACAAATATTCATTCATTGTGTCATTTGAGAAATATTTATTGAGGACCAACAATGTGTTGGACACTGTTCAACGTGCTGGTGCATGAAACATAAAGTTGATCAAAGCAGATGATGATGTGGTGAAGATAGAATTGAGTAGCAGGAACCTTGTCTTCTTGGACTATGCCTTGAACCTGGCAGTTGTCCTAGAGCACAGTTTGAAACCCATTGATATATTCTTTCTCTTTCTAATAACCTATGATTCCACAAAGAGAGAATGCACATTAAGTAGCTGCCATCATAGATGTACCTAGAGTTGCCATGATCAGGTTCTTGGTGTACAAGTTCATCCTATTTCACTGACATTGATTTGCTTTCTAGATGGTACTCTACTTTGAGAAGAAATAGGCAAATGGATCACATTCTTACTTTAATGAGATCTTTGCTTGTCTTGGTCTCAATTTTTCTGCTCTGTGTTCCTGTTCATTTTTACCTCACTAAAGAGGGCATTGATGTTCTAAGAGTGACCATTATTTTGCACAATCATCCAGGGAACTCTTAACCATATATTCCAATTTTATCTAACAAGTAATGATGGCATGTCAAGGAATAGTTATATTCTATTTTATATCTAAGCAAGTCAAGCTAGAACTGAAATCTATTCTATTTTTTTAATCTGTGCATAAAGACAGAGAGAGAGAGAGAGAGAAAGAGAGAGAGACTACTAGAAGACGGTAGGAGATGAGAGCAGTTGCCATTCAGGATTTACAAGGAATAGTCATACCCCACAGTTAAAATATATAACCACTTATCTTCGTGGCCAGTCAATGATAATTTCCTCTGGTTCCTTTAGCTTGAATCTGCCAAAGAATGTACCAGGTGTTTTCTTTTTCTCTTAAGAAAAAAAATGATCTCTAAAATTATATGAAATTTAAATGATTTAAGTCCTGGTTAGAAAATTTAGCTTGAAATCTAATGGTTATCATCACCTTACATTTCAATAATATTTCATTTCCCACACCTGCCTTCTAGAGCAGTTTCAATCATGAATAACAGTGGGAGAGAAAAACGATACACATTATGTGTGCAGCAAAGGTCTTAGTAGTGTTGAGCCAAGTTGGAAAAGGAGAACAACTATTACTACAGGGCTGAACCTTGTGGGGAGTCTGGAATTCTGCCCTAACAATCCCAAACTCTGCAACTTTATTCTCTTTGTGGTTTTAAAAAGACTTGATCTTTCTAATATTACATTCTGAAAGCCAACTTAATAGATACTCTATTTCTGGAGAGCTTTGTAGGCAGAATAATGGAAAATTCTTGTGGTGGTTGTCATGTTTTTTGAAGAAGCAGCAAAGTGAAGAATAAATTTGGCTGATTTGCATGAAGTGTTAGTATTCACTGACAGTGATTCCTGAACTGAATTTTTTTTTAATGCTGTGGGAGAAGAGACGTGAAGCACTATTTCTAGCAGCTGGGATGGCTCAGGGATTTAAGGTACCATTTGGGGACTCGCCAAGATGCTCGGCATGAACCTGGGAATGTCAGTGCAGAGTTTTGGTGAATGAGACAGAGCTGGCATTTTATAGATGGAACAGGTGTTGGCTTATGTGATACAACTTGCGAATGTATAAGAAGGCCTTCATAATCAAATATTACACTTCCGGTTTCCATCACATTATAGTCATTCCTCTGAGATAAGATCTGACATGCTCCTATTAACATGAAAATGAGTTATCCGGGATGCGTATTAGTTACTGCTACCTTAGCAACAATCAGCTTATCAGATAAACTCTCAGAAAGTGGGATCCTGAATGAATGGTACTCACAGAGGCCAGTTTTGGTTAAGAGTACAAAGATGGGCCAGGACTAAGTGAGGAGATTCAGTGGAGCCAGTGGGGAGGGCCACAGGGAAGGGTCATATGCATGACTGTGGGATGAATTCATCCTTGACTCAGTTCCTACTTCCACTGAATTAAGGAGTGTACAACATCATTGTGCCATCTGGATATTTTTGTTTCACGGAGACTCCCTAGATGTTAACCACATCCTGTTTTCCTTCAAAGTATTACTTAAACATACAGTGTTTAGCATGCAGAGTAGGGGTACTGAGTCTTCTTTCTCTACATCTCCAACATTCCTTGATCCCAACTTAATTCTCCCCACTTAATTTTGATGAAAAATTTAACTTTCTACCTTATTCTTGACTCTATAGCTACCTTTGCATCACTGAAGACTCACAAATGGTTTCTTCCTTACAATGGTTTGTCCACAACATAGTGGACACAATATAGTGGACAAAATCCACTATATGTCCCAACCTTTGGTGATATAGAAGGGGAAGGATTTGAAAGTTGAGTCTTTCCATTTTCCTTTCCCACAGGTTTCAGATAGTAGCTGAACACGGTATAGAAATTTAGGAATTTCTCTTCCTCAACAACCCCACCCAACACAAGCATCAGCCACAGTGAGCCTGGCAATCATCTCCCTTTCCCCTTCGCTATGTAAGTGTGTTCTTTAATATGATTCAATTAATCAAAAAATAGCCATCATGTATTTTTAAATGGCTATTGACAACGATTTCTGCTAGATAAGTGTTCTCTCGGGTCACGTCCCTGACTAACCTGAGCTTACGACCTACCGAGAAAGATTAGGGAGATATACCAGAACCAGAGTGATAGATTGCCCATAGAAAGCAAGCAAGAGTTGGATGCAAAGTGCTGAATGAGTGGTAGAGAATATATGATCTTTGTTTTCCAGTATCCTGTACTTCGTTTTTTGTAGCTTTTATTGCAATTGCAATGAAATTAATTATCTGGATGTTTTTTAACATCTTGCCTTCACCATTTCTTTCACGTTCCCTTTCACACCCCCTGGGTGCAGGGTCCTGGCTTGATTTTGCTTACCATTGTATCTCCACAGGAGCACAATAGGTTCAGAAGTTCAGAAAAGTGAGCAGTCTCTGTCCGTTGTGAGGATTAACAACCATGACCATTGGGGAAGGCTTCCCAGAGGTACTTCAATTCCAGCAAAGGGAAAGTCCAAAGATTGCTATTGATTAGTCAGGTGGTCCTAAGCCTCGGTCTATATCAGAAGACTGCAATTACATACTTTTCAATCTGGGGATCCTCAAGCTGTTGTTAGATCAGGAAGTAGTGGATGCCTCACATCCTCGCGTGACTTGGACAGACTGCTAATATACTGGCTTAACCTGTTCCTATGTGTGGTCCAGATTAAAGTCTCCACAGAAACATATCCACTTTCCATGGGTTTGGCATGATGGCAGCCTGAACTCTCAAGCAGTTCCCAAACTCTAGTTTGTTAACTGTTGCTTAAATAAGGAATCTAAACATTTGGAAAGTAGCTCCATGCAGCACCGTATCTCTGAAATTTCTCACTGTCTTCAATGGAATAGGTCTTCGTCTTTCATTCTTGTTTCCAGCTCTCCTAGGATTCAAAATAAGAAGATGGCAGTCAACCCTTCTGTGGGATCCATAACTGTAGTGCAGTGTGAATGGGAAGGAATCTTTCAACCATAAATAGGTTTTTTAACCTTCTCTGCTGCTCCTGGAAAAGAAAGGCAGGCAGCTGTTAGAACATTTCTGCACTGTTCTCAATTAACTTTCTCTTGTTTCGCTCAGTGAGAAGAGAATGAGCCATCTCCACCCAACTGTGCTGTGACTGGAGCACATTAAGATGCACAAATAGCAGCCTAGCCTTTGAGTCTTTCTCTTCATATTTTTGCAGACAGCTTCAGTCCAAATAAGGTTCTTGCTCCTCCTGAGATAATTCCTAACATTTCTAAATGGGTTTCAAATTCCCCACCAGTTCCACTATCAGTAATGAGCACCATATTTCACAAATGGGCCCGTAAGTTGTGCAGATGCACATTTTGTAACTGTATTCAGTTTCAGTTTGAAATATTTTCAGGAACTCTGGAAAATAAATTATTTAGAAATGTAGGGGATAAACACCACATTACAATTATAATGTGAATATGGAGGATTAAGAAAAAAATTAAAATAAAAACACTAACACTAGCAACATTCTAGAGTTATTTTACTCTTCTTCTCTGCCTTGGAATATTATGCATTTTGTTCTACTCAGGTGATTTTTGAGCTGCATTTAAAAAATGACTTTGAGTCCTGAATACTTTCTGTGGTGATAGAAGTTTGTTCTTTGAGGGTAAACTTTAAATTTAGGGGGCTGCCCAAAGGACAGAAATAGCCCAATGAATAAGGTACATGATTATGCTAGATGATATCAATTTAGTTGAAAAAAATAAATGGAAATGGAAAAGATTTTCTCCAAATGGATTTTACGTTGCAGCATGTGAAGGCTAATAAATACCATAACCCCTGAAAATGACTCTTTTAAGAGGCTGACTCTAGATTGGCATGTTTTTTCTTTTCTCATAGGGGTTCTAAGTATTGTGTTTTTATTTCTGCTCTCGTCTACCTGGAATTATGTACCTAAATAGTGCAGCTGGAGCTGGATCTCACATGCATCCTGGAATTCTGGTCCACTTCAAACAAGTATTTGATTACATCAAATGTAGTTAAGATAATTACATTGTGTTTTCCTTCAGAAGAATACTAGAAGAAAATAAAAAACAAAAAAACCTCCTGTATTAATAAATTAAATATTTGAAATGCTTCTGGAAATGTTAAATTATCTTCAGGTGTGCAAACTTGTTCTAAATTCAAGCCCAGGTAGCACCTTACATTTTTTTTCGCAGGGTGGGCAGGAGGGCCGTGTCTCCTAGAGCATGGATTCAATTAAAGTTGCCTGACAGTGAAAAATCAACCTCTTCTAAGATGCAGACGAAGCTTTCTTCCATAGCAAAAGCACTGTTCTGCTTCTTGGCTTCAGTCATTGCTTTGTTTGCACTTTTTTTTCCCTAAGTTCACACTTAAGGCACATTTTAATGCTTGTGACCACCACCTATTTCCTGTTATTGTGTTTCTTATGACAGGCTGCCCTCCTTGGAACTCTTATCTTCCCATCATCTCTGAGTCCTTTTAGTTGAGGTGAATTTGCCAGAGGCAGGAAAAACTGAATGGGCTCTGTTCATATTTGAATGGGAACCACACCATAATATACTAAAATAAAGCATGACTATCCAATGTGTTTACCACTTTTGTTGTGGTTTTATTGCTGTGTTGTTTTAACTGTGAGCCCGAATTGGAACTTTTTAAAATTTCAGACTTCTATTTTTCTCCTCCGTCTTTTTTTTTTTTTTAATCTCCAATCTTGGACCTTAATTTGTCAACAGATCTCTTTTACATTATTTTTGGCTAAAGGCAGAAAGAAATTGTGTTGAAAAATATTATGAGAACAACTCTCCTTCTAAGTTTTGAGTCCAATATATATAGTAGACTCCAGAGGTTTGGATTATTCAGTTAAGATTGAATAAAATATCCAACTATTTTAGATTATCTTCTTAATTAAATCCCATAGCTGAACTGCTAGGGGTTTTCTTATCTAGAATGAACTAAGTGAATATTACAGAGTGACCTAAGTAGTAGTCAAGTGAGCTACTACTTATATGTGAAGGGAATCCAAAATCCAATTAGTATGTCTTCATAACATAGCTAAGGACAAGTTGAGTTTATGTACATTTCTAAGGCCAAGAGACAGTTTGCAGGACACTTGTTTCTGACATGATTAAAATATGAAATATGTGTCTGAATTAACCTGACTATTTTACCAAACTATGTTTATTTCAAGATGAATTATTTAAAAAACCTATTTAACTGGTAAAAACTTGGATTCTTAAGTTCAGAGGAACAAGCAATTTGAAAAATTTCTCAGCATATGAACAATGGTAGCAATTAATTTAATAAACATTTTCTGAGAATCTACTCTATATTAGATGCTGTGACATGCATTAATGATAGTGGAAGCAGAAAGACAATATTCCTCCCTTCAAAGAGCTCTGTCTAATCAGAGAGACAGCCAGGTAAATACACATTTTTAATTTAAATGTGCTATGAGCTTTAACACAATTATGTAGAAAGCTCTGTGGGGACAATGAGGTTGCACATCTAATATTGTAGGTGACATTTTAGATGAACTACTCAGTGGTTGCAAGACGTACACTAAATCCAGAAGGAAGAGTAAGAATTTCCTACAAGATGAGAGGGTAAAAAGAAGTAAAAGGGAATTAATTTCCGAAGTGACATCATATGCTAGATGATAAACTAGAAAGCCAAAGGCTGTCATTTATGTATCGTCACGTTATGTTTTGCCTGTATTATACGGTATAGCATATTATACAACATAGATTATCTGTGCCTTAGCTTTTTAAGTGTAAAATTGGTATAATGATAGGTTTTTCTGAAAACTAAATATATTAGTACATATGAAGCACTTAGGAAAATGCTAAGAATAGTAAATTAATATACATTAACTGTTAGCTATTATTTTCATGTTTATCCATTCCCACTGATAATACATAGCAAAAGCACATGGTGGTTGATCAATGTATTCACTTATTCAGGAGCATTTATTGAGCATACACTATGTGCCAGATGTTGGGGATTCAAAAGTAAAAAGACCATAACCTGCCCTCAGAGTGCTTAAAATTCCATTACTGAGATCAAAGAAAGCAAATCATCATACAAACAGTGTAAATTTAGAGACTGAAAGCAGGAAAATGCTTGAAGGTGGGCAGGAGACACTTCACTTGTTGTCATTGTTGGATTCCTCCTGGGAGACACAGTAACCTAAATGTTAAAATGAAGTCAGCCCTATAAAGACCTGAGGTAGGAAAAAGTTTGATATGTCTCAGAAATAGCCAGGAGGCCACTGGGTTTGGAAGACAGATAATGAGAGGAAGAGAAATAGTAGATGAGGCTGGAGAGACAGGCAGGGGCTAGATCACATAGGGCTAGATAGGGGAGGTAAGAAACTTGGATTTCATTTCAAGTGTAATGGAAAGTCCCTTCCAAATGAGTAAGATCTAAGAGGCACAGGCAGTCAGTCTTTCAAAAACTTCTTCACCTACCTCACTGTGTCATGAAGCCCCCTATATAACTTGCCTGAACTGTTGGTTTCTTCATATTTTTCCATTCCCCTTCAAAGGGCAAGAAACCTTGGAAGAAATGTCCCAGGTGCCCCATTAAGCTCCACAGTTAAAAAGGTGAAAAAGACAATTCTTGATCTCAAGAAGCTCATGGCCCAGAGGGATAAATGGACACATTAGGAGACATCAAGCCATGGAGTGGTGAGTGTGGCGACTGAGACAAGCACAGAGAGAGTGCTTTAATCCAATCAGAGAGTGCTGGGGGAGCCTAACGGAGCCCCACGTTACTTGGGCCCTGGCCTAGGCCTTCTGAAGAAAGTCGTGAGTGTGAGTACTAGGCAAAGACAACAGCATGGGAGAAAGTGGCAAGGTGCAGGTTTTTCAGGCAAAGTAAGCAATCCTGAGGGAGAATCCGGAAGCCAGAAAGCTCAGTGCTTTCTTGAGAAGGAAGGGAATTCAGCATGACTTGAATTGGAGCCAAGTGCCTTAATTTAATTCAAATTTTTGTGCTGCTTCCACTCCTTCACATTTTTCTTAACCTTCCTTTCTTCTGGATCCATAATGCTTTATTTGGCCGTTACTGCCATGGTTGTCAATCTAATCTTTAATAACAATGATTTTTGGCAAGATACTGACTCTCAATATTGATCTGTCCACATGTAAAAATTGGTTACCAATTCATATATCATGGTGAGGTTGTGAAAATTAAATCCACACCTCACGGGGTGGGTTAATAATTAATCCATACCTCATGGGGATGGACAGTAGCAGAGCAGCTGGCATACAGAAAGGGATCAATGCAGATTCATCTAGTTCGACTCCTCAGTTGTTTTTGAGAGAATGTATTGATTGCTCACATTCCACAAAACTCTAATACTTTCTATTATAGTACTTACTAAAGAGTTTCTCATTCTTTTTAAATTTTCCTCAAACTCTGCGCTATTTCGCTACTCTTGTCCACATTTGTCTACCCTTCCTTTATCAAAATGGATTCACTGACTCTTTTTTGAAAGCACTCATCTGTTGCATTGAAACCTTCTCTCAGGCTTACAAAGTCTTCTTTACCATACTTGCAAAGCATTTACTTCTTCATTATCCTATACAGCTAGTCTTCTGTCATGTAAGATAGGAAGAGAAATTGCAACTTCTTTCAGAATATAGCTTTTGAAAATATGTCACTTAATAAAACAACTGTGAAAGACCTTTCCTTTTCTTGAAAAAAAGACTGAGATAGGTTTATAATTTTTCTATTTTTCTCCATTATCTTAGCATTTTTGATGATTCAAATGAATGCCCCTAGAGAATTTTTCCTGTCCCCACTCTTTTCTTGCATCAAATCTTTGAGGAAATGAGAAATAGAATGGGGATAAACTTGGGTCCAAATTTACTGAACTAATACCTATGACATGACTGTTGTGTTCACACCCTCTATGAATCTTTGTGGTTGAAGGCTCAGTGTCGAATTTCCCAGTGTTCTGGAAAGCTTAAGCAGATGAGGTACAAGTTGTATGTCAGGACCATCAGAGAATCTATTTACCTGGACACTGGCTAAGATAGGTTAGCTCCATCTATACCATAGATGGAAACCAAGGTATCACTAAATTTAATAACACACCCCAAGCAAGTTCTTATATGCTCATGATCTCATTTTGCCAGTTCTTTCCCTCTATCCCATTCGGCACAAAGATTTTTAAAGACACATTTTGTTCCAGACCTTAAGGGATAACTGCTGGTAGCAAATTTTTCATATAAAAAACTCTTTTGTCCACTAAAATAGTTGCTCCTTGTTCAGCTTTCTTACTGCCAGTGTGAATGGAAGATATTTGACTCTGGATATAAAGGGCACGTAGTCTTTTCCTCTACTTCACTATCGGAAGGTGAGCCCATAGTATACAAGAGAGGAAAACTAAAATCCCATACAAGGTACTAGTGAGTCACGTTGAGCAGCGGCACACATTCTATCTTACCCCTCCTTTGGTTCTTTGGAATCTAAAGCTTCATTTTTACCTCAATTTAAGGAGCTGGTTTGGATTAAAGTCACATACAAACTGAGTCATCTCCAACATCTACATCAGGAAGTAACTCTAACTCAAGACAGAGGTCATTGGAGGGGCAACAGGTTTGTATTGCTTATTCTGGCTTGTCTTTTCCTGTACTGGAGATCATTTGGAAGATCTACCAGTGACTGACCCTTTATAAGCATTAGATTTTGAAATAAAAGCGATTGCTTGTTCATTAGCGCTTCCCTTGATGAAGTGTACAAGTGTCATGTAAAACAAACTGAATCCTGCTCATGATGGATTGGAATGGACATTCCATTGGGAGATATTTGAGCCAAAACCACAATGCTTTGGCTCCTAGTTGCTCATGAAGCTCCTAATTGACTTTCATACCACTTGCCAGTTATTGCTCTCAAGAACAGTCCTTGAAGTAGAACTTTGATGGGCTTGTGCATTTCTAATGCTGAAATTCATTTCATCTGTAGCATGTCATGGATTTTACCCACTAAATTTATTTAGAAACATTTTGTGCTATTTAATGGGAAATTATGTTTGAAGAATTAATATAATATGAAAATCTAAATAATTCACCATCTGTAAAAATGATCACTTAACTACACCTTTTGAAAGTCATTAGAATACAATATTTACAAAAAGTATATTTTTCAGATTTAGGATGTTTTTGTGTGTTAAGTAAATTGTAGAGTATATCTGTTGATAGTTACACTGATTTTAAGGTTACTCATTGTAAAGCTTTAAAGTACTGAAGTATATGTAGGTATCAAAAGTCTTATTAAAATTATCTTCATATCTTGCATGGAAATATGTTCAATTCCCCATAATTTAAAAGGAAAAAAATAGATAAATGGGCTTATTGGTCCAAAATATTAGAAATAAATACTCATTTTTAATATATTCTAATTTGTGAAAGGTTTATGCCACTGACCATACTTTCCTGAAATTTTAGAGCAACGAATTCAAATACTTTTCTATGCATGTTTGTGGCTTAGTAAGTAGGAATGCTATTCAGCAGACATTCATTTAAAAAGCTATCTATAATTATGAGAGCAATCTGACTAATTTCTTCTAGTGGCAAACTGAATCAGAGACTACTTTTGGAAAAACATCAACCAGTTATATAGAATATTTTGTAAAAGTCAGATAAGAAGTAATGTTCTGCATTTTTCATCACATTTATATATAAATAAAACATGATTATATACATTGCTGAAATAAAGATTGTAGCTATTTCAGTACTCAGAATAATCTGGATGTTTGTGAATAAAGAACAAAGGAACATTAATCATAGACTATGAGAAAACATATTTCAATTGTCTTTATCTATATTCATTCACTGACTGAATACATTTTTCACACTGGAGAAATGCACAGATGATTAAGCCCAGGGCTTAAATACATATAGGACATTCTAGAAAAATTCACCAATGTTTAAGCTATGGTCCTTAATTTCAAGTTGCTTTAAAAATTAATTTAACGTGTTATTTTCTTAGAAATTTATATCTTTATTATAGAAATGTTAATACATGTAGACTAAAGAGGAAAACATTATCAATACCCGTCATCACTAATGTTATGTAGATTTTCAGTCTTTTAGAACTAGGCATCTATCTTTAAATGTCTTTGTTATAGCTTAAGGATTGCTTCCCAGAGAGACCTTAATTATCTAATTAGATTTGGCCTATTAGAATGGAAACCTCATTATGCATTACATTCTGTAAGTTTTTGGTGTACTTTTAAATTTTGTCTCTCACACCATAAATGGAAACTCCACAAGCTGGGACTGTATATTTTCTATTTATTATTTTATTCCCAGTATCTTGTATAGCAGTTCACATAAATGTATGTCCAATTATTTCTTCCACAAAGAATTATCAAGTGTTTTTAATTGGCATAAAAAAGAAAGGAAACAAAAACAAACAAAAATACCAGAAAATCCTCAGGATAATAGTTGATGCTGCATTACAAATCTAGAATCATAGCTTTTTATACTGTTGAATATTTTCACACATAAACATGATCTGTCTTTTTATAAACATAGTCTTTTTATTTACTCAATTTATTTTTCATCCCCCCATAAAGTTAATTTTCTTCATCTGAGTCCTACACATTTCTACTTAAGTATTTCATCTCTTGTTACGGACTTTCTGTGGTCTGAATATTTGTGTCCCTCCGAAATTCATGTTGAAATCTAATTTCCAATGTTGGTATCAAGAGGTGAGGGGTCTTTGGGAGGGTACAAGGACATGAGGGCAGAAACTTCACGAATGGGATTAGTGTTCTTGCAAAAGAGGACTGAGGGAGCTTGTTTTTCTCTTTTGGTAGGTGAGAAAACGTGGTGTAACTTTTCCTCTCAGCCTTTATGTTTTTTAAATATTCTTTTCTTCGAAGTACTTTTGACACCTTAGACAGAAAAATGAACTAAGACTGCTGGGCACAGTGGCTCACAACATACCCGAATCCTAGCACTTTGGGAGGCTAAGGTAGATGGATCACTTGAGCCCAGGAGTTTGAGACCGGCCTAGGTAACATGGGAAAACCCTGTCACTACAAAAAAGGGACACATACTCACCAAACAATACATCTGCTGACACCTTGATCTTGGACTTCCCAGCCAGCAGAACTGTGAACAATACATTGCTGTTGTTTGTATATTACTCAGTCTAAGGCATGTTGTTATATCAGCTTGATTGAACTAAGGGACTACTTTTATTAGGACTATTTGCAATTATATTTTCAGAACAATTTTAAAATAAATTAGCATAAAAATATTCACTTCTATGCAATTTTTTGTTGGGCACTAATCTCTTTAATTATGAAAGTTTTCCAATGGATTCTCTTGAGTTTTCCTGGCATCACATAATATAATACGCACAGGATGATACTTTTTATCACCTTCTTTCAAATATTTATGTGACTTTTATTTTTCCTGATTCTGCATTGGCCAACATATTTTGAGTAATTTAAGGCAAAGGTGATTACGGCGATGGTCCTTGTCTTTTTAATACTTCAATGGCATCATTTTTAGGATTCCATTTTTAAGAAAAATAGTTCTGTTGCTTTGAGATAGATTTTAAAAATCATGTTCAGAAATGTTTAAAATTTGTTTACTAATAGTTTTTGTGAGAAAATATTACATTTTCTCAGTGGCTTATTTTGTGAAATCTGTGAAGATGATCCTCTAGAGTTTTTTCTTGTAATTTTGTTAATATTTTCAAAATTAGGTTAGCGTATTGAATTATCTTTTTATTCCTGGAATACATTCTCCTTTTTTGCTATTAGGATTAAAAATAGTTTATTACTTTCTATTGGCTGACATTATGTTTGTGTTTTTTGTATCTATTTTCTTAGGGCAAACTGTCATGGAGTTCCCTCAGTGAAGGTTGTTATAATCATTTTGCTGGATTCGAGTAACACGAGGCAGTACGTAACTTGTCTGAGAAGCTTAAAGCTGTTGTTTCCTTCATTGTCATTTAGTTTACTCTCAGCCCAAGTTATACACTTACGTGTCTTGTAATTTCAGCTTCTAAATACTTGATACCTCTTTAAAGATTCTCCTCGCTGCCTTTGGCTCTTAATTGACTAGAAAACAACTTTCATATTTACTTTAGCCTAAATCAGATTTATGGAAGCTTCATCAAAAAGCAATAGACCCATATCAACAAAATAAAAAATACAAGAAGGTTATAAAAACATTGAAAAATACTGTCTGAAGTGGTGAGTATAATCAAAATTGGATTAATGTCTTTATGTTGCCATTTATTAGCTTTGAGACCCTGGGAAAATCATTTAACCTATTGCCTTAGTTTACATATTTGCAAAATGATACTTAGCAGTGCCTAGTTCCAGTTGTGCTATGAGGTTTAAATGAGATAAAGCATATAAAGCATCTAGCAAAGTGCTTGGTCCATGGGGAACCATTCAGGAGAAGTTAGCTCATATTACTATACCTGGACTAAATATAGTTGCTGGTTTATTTTTTAATTACTATATTAATAAGAAGTAAAACAGAACTGGTATAGAAAAAAATAAACTATGTAATTCAAAGTTATAAAGCCAACTATTTAATTAAGAGTAAATTGTGGCAGATAATAGAATTATGTATAAAACATAAGCTCCAAGATGAAGATTCAAATTATTTACAGATAATTACATTTAAATAATCAATGTCAAATCTTCCACTTACATGTGTCGTGTATATATTATTGTACTCTGAAATATAAATTCGGCATTTCTGAGAAGATTTTGTTGTTCTTAACTTTTTAAGGTGGAAGGCATTTTAATATCTGTATTTTTAATTTTTTAACTTAAAGATTTTCATAAAAATTGGTTCCTACAAAGTTGTGTTAGCTAATTTACAATGTATTGTATTATTGACACACATTTTTAGACTGTGCTGTTAAATGATGAGTGTATTGCCATCTACCCAAGCTAACATTTTATAATTTTTTCTAAAATTATAATGACAGCCAGCAATATGGTTATGTTCATTCCTAATAAATAAATGATACTGAAGAGTCAAGATTGAGATTGCAACCAGATACCTGTAAGTTTTATGTTAATAAATGACACACAGGGTCTTAGAAAAAGAGATATCATAACTTTCATTTGGAAAAATAGATTTAAAAACATAGTTACTAAAATCTTGCTTTACTGGAGGTGAAAAGAAGCAGAGATTTCCAAAAGTAAAGTCAGTATTTATATACCCACATGCTTACAATAATCTAGATCAATTTATTTCTGTCTTCAATGTGTAACATTTCCCCCAGGACTTTATGTTTTTTTTAACTATTACTTTGCTTGAAGTATTTTTATGTCTTAAATAGAAAAATGAACTAAGGCTGTTGGGCGCAGTGGTTTACACCTATAATCCTAACATTTTGGGAGGCCAAGGCAGGTGAATCACTTGAGCCTGGGAGTTCGAGATCAGTCTGGGCAACATGCAAAACCCTGAAACTATAAACAATAAAAAAATTAGCTGGTGTAGTGACCCATGCCTGTAGTTCCAGGTACTTGAAAGGCTTACGTGCGAGGATCACCTGAGCCTGGGGAGGCTGAGGCTGTAGTGAGCCATGACTGCGCCACTGCACTCCAGCTTGGTGACAGGAGTGAAGAGTGAGAGCTGTCTCCAGAGAAAAGAAAAGAAAAGAAAAAAACTAAAGAAAAAGGAACCAAGACGTTAAAAAGACACACATAGATGTTTTCCAACTGTGGGTTTACTAAGATGAAAGACTGCTTAATCCTCTTCTAAGAACGATTTGGTTATTTGTTCACTTCCTATTTGCATATATTTGCCCAAATGAGACCCAAGAAACGCCCTGTGCCGCTACCGCTCCATCTATAACGACGCTGCTTGTCCATGAAATGACTTTTTTCCCAAACGGATGTTTGCTCATTCTTTCTTTTATTTATAGTCATTTAATACTTTTAAGGCTTGAGAATTTAGATCTTTTTCTGTCTACTTTTCATTTTTGAAGGTTTTGAGTTGAGACTTCACACAAAACTGAATACAAAGGCACTTCTATTACTTCCTGATCAAAGCATCATCTGAAAATTAGCTACCATTAAATTTCAAATACAAATATAGAAAAAAGTCAATCTAATATTACCTTTATTATCCAAAAGGAAACTAGAAAGTCCTTTACAACAGATACAAATAAGACAATTCAAAATTAAGTTCTCTACTTCTCTGAACTGCCTGGTAATTGCTCTGTTTTGGCAAAGTACCTTTCTTTATTTTGCCATTTGAGAGTCTCTCTTAAAAGTTATTTTTTTCCTTATTAGTTGTCCTTCCTTCTAGCTTACATGGCTTACATTCCTAGGCTGTGTCTCCCTAGTCCTTTCACAGGGTCTTTCTGTACCCCCAAGTTATTAGCTTGGATAATTTGCGAATAATGACATGGAAAATAGACACAAAATGTAAAGATTTTATGTGATAATTTATTTTATGACACTGTCCCATCCAGTTGCACATTTTACCTGCACAACTAATTCCCACATGTAATTCACAGGATTTTCCCCCAGTTCCAATGCTTTAGGAGAGCTTAACCAGACTGTGTTAACAAAGAACACTTCCATGAAGCATGCACCTGTACAAACGTGTGCAAGTATTTCCTCATTCCGCAATTCATTGGTGTTCTGATTCATTTAGGTGCTAAAATTTTCATTCACATAAAATATTTCTAAGTAAGCAGTTCCAAAATTTTGGTTTTGACTTGTCTTAAAATATTTCCAGTTAAGCAGTTCCAAAATTTTGATTTTGATTTTTTTTTTTTAAATTTTTTGGCCCAACTTAACTGAGAAAGAGAAGGCAGAATAGTAAATCCTCCTGGATCTATTAGCAATGGAGAGGACAGTAGGGTCTCATTTTCATTTATGCTGTCAGGTTGATTGATTAGCTTTTATTATACATGGGTTGTGTGCCAAACGATGTCTTTTGATTCAGATTCAAGGAAAACAGCAGGAATCTTGAACAATGAAAGTTCTGAAAGCGTTGTTATTTCTGGCCCTTTGATAGAAGTATAGAGAGACTCATAGCTAAAGAACATCAAAGTCTCAAAATCAGCTTCACATGTAGTTTACTCATTGAGTGAGACACAATATGAAGAGTCAAAGCTAGTCATGATTCAGTGGAGTTTGACAAAGTTTCTCTGTGTCCACTTAGCTAAAGCCTTCTTTCTCTGTGTCTCAGGTGCTGAGATGTCTATGCAGAAGAGTCTGAGGTTAGCCTCCCGGAGTTTCGGGGAAAAGTACACAGGCATTCCTGAACACTCTGAGAGGTGCAGAAAAGTGGCTGAGCAGACAGACGCGAGGTCTGGCATGGAGGCAGAGGATCACAGCGGAGCATGGACCTAACAGCTGGATACTGTGTGAGGATATCACTATCAGCAGAAGATGCAACAAGACCGGGCCAGTGCTCAAGGCCAGAGAGATAGGTTCGCAGGGGCCAGTGGGGCAGCGATGAGCATAGAAGACAGTCTTCTCCACTTTGATAACAAAGCAATGTGTAAGGCACCTGAGAAACTCAGATTACAACTAGGAAGAAGAAAATCAGAGATACAAGGTGGGATGCATCCTGAATTGGTAGAGTAGATACCCCAGAGTGTTCTACCAGAGTTGACAGAATTACCTTGAATAAATAAGAGGAAGGTATTTTATTACCAAGAGTCTCACGGGCTAAGTTTAAATACAGAGGAATAAAGTTATATCTTTACACAGTTGGGTGTGTGACAATGTAAAATGTCAACATTATACTTCCCAATGAACTATACCATGCAGAAGGGAGAAAGAAGTCAAAAGCCTGTTCTTTTTTTTTTTTCTGTTCCACAGTAAATAGCAGAAATTATTCCCTTTGTTAATCTAAGCATACACCAGTCTGTAGGTTCATAATGAGAAATAACTTTTTGATTTTTTTAAAGAAAATATAGAATTTATAACAGAAAACCTTTTTGGTTTGTGTTTTATTCCACCTTCTTTTAGCTAGATTTGATTGAAAGAAAAATAAAGCCATGTATTGAATAAATATGTTAACTCTACAGTATTTTTGAATATATATTTTTCATGGTATAGTTCCAGCTTTCACTGGTGATATTGATATGAAGGTCAGATTTACTGAGAGGTAATGTTCAGCCTTGGAAGCATCACCAAAATGTGTATATAAGGCCTTTGTCCACTAATGAGTGTCCTTTCATGTGACTGGTTTTGTAAAGCCTTACACTGTGAATGGACCGTCAATCAACTCGCAGCTGCACTGAGGGCTTCCGATGGCTGTATCCATGGCAACGTGCCAAAAATGGCGGCGCAAATTAATCTATTTGTGTGAAATTCTCAGTGAGAGTCCACTTTCATCTTTCAGAAACTACTGTTAGGAAGTCTGATGATAATGTAAAATACTGAGCAAAAGCAAAATAGTGATGGACTATCCACAGGATCTTCTCCCTGTAAACAGTGGGACTTCTTTTCCTTTTTATCTGCGAGAGATGACAGAGCACAGTTAGGGATGTAATATTACCACCATAATGTTCTTTTTACAAAAAAGTTACGTTAATTTAATGTTCACATGTAAGCTTCTTTTTCACCTTCTCTCACAATGCTATCTAATCAGCCTGGAAAATAAGTACGATGATTTACACAGTGGTACAAAATTAAAAGTAATCTTTTATCTTGATGCTTTATTGCTAATAGTATTCGTATAGCATATAGCATGAGGGATACTTCCAGCTTTGAATCTGAAATTAATTGTTAGCTTCCTCTATTATATGAACAGAAGCAGCTAAGTCTTTGTCTTTTAGAAAAGTTCTTTAAAAATCATTATTCTTTGTCTTAGATCATGCATTAGTCCTACATCTACATACATTTGCTTTTCAAATGCCGTATCTTAAAAAAAAATATTTTGCCTCTGTTTGGATAAATTTACTTAAAGCAAAATTGCAAATTGTATTGTTAAAATTATTTAATGAAAAGGTAACTTTTCACAAACTAAACATGTAGGGTAGATACAGACTTTTATTTTAGAATTTACATTCATTAGTTGAAGATATCCAAGTGAAAGCATAAGTGATGTGCCTTATGTCTACTTGTTACTCCTGTCTTGGGGACTTGAGCTGTATTTTTACGTACAGAACAAAAGGATTATTTTCTATTGCATTGTTCTCAGTTTTTTAAAGTCATCAGCTACTTTAAGAATCTAATAAAAGTCCTGGACACCTATGAGAAATACACGTATGTATACTGTACAAATTTGCTTGCAGGATCAGATGATCCATGGAATACAGGTTAAGAAGATGTTGGTCAGGCCAGGCGCGGTGGCTCATGCCTGTAATCCCAGCACTTTGGGAGGCTGAGGCAGGTGGATCACCTGAGGTCAGAAGTTCGAGACCAGCCTGGCTAACATGGCATAACCCTATCTCTACTAAAAATACAAAAATTAGCCAGGCATGGTGGTGCATGCTTGTAATCCCAACTACTCAGGAGGCTAAGGCAGGCGAATCACTTAAACCCAGGAGGCGGAGGTTGCAGAGCACCAAGATCATGCCATTGTACTCCGGCCTGGGTGACAGAGCCAAGAGTCTGTCTTAAAAACAAAACAAAACTATGTTGGTCAAATTAGTGTTGAAATTTTCTCTAAAACATTGAATGGAGACTTCCAGTTTCAGTCCCAACATTTCCATACTTAAAACAAGAAAAAATTGAACAAAGGAAAATCAATGGCTTTTCTTGGCCTTAGTAGAGAACTGGATTTGCAGGGCAAATTGCTACTTTGAAAATCAGAGACAGCAGTAAGTCTAGAGAGTCACAGCTGAGATCTATTTACACAGAGCAGAAGCAGCTAGATCCACAAGCTGGGAGGAACACGGAAATGGCATTTCTAATGAATTGCTGGAGGCCAAGAGTAGACTAACTTAGGAGTGAGAAACTCCTGGGGGCTACAGTCTGAGGAAACTCCCAAACTGTCCTAGGTTTACTTCGAGAAATTTTGTCAGCTTCTCATGATGATAATCCAAAAAAATTCCTGTTACAGTTTTGGCAGGGGAGGGAGAAGAGAAATCATTATGAAATACTCCCAGAACGTTCTGTATAAAGCAGACCTATTCTCTGGGAGAAAAAAACTTTACCTAAGTCTTATCCCATAGAGAAGGACTTTCCTCCTACTGTTACCGTTTCTAGCTGTCGGTCTCATGTCAGTTGGGAAAACAAGGTATATCACTGGAAAAACACCTGTGAAGGTCACAGTCCAGAGATGCAGACAGATTGAGATTTAATCATAAGACTACAGAATGCTTCCCCCACAGCACACCTGACCACCCCACCAACATAATATTTGAATGAATAATAACAAGGAATTATAGCTGAAAGAGTTGGAAGACACACAGTCTCCCTAAGGAAGGGGTTTTAGAGGAGCCCAAAGCAAGAGGAGAGACAAAATCAAGGATAATAGCTGCAGCCTCTGGCACCAGAACAACAGCAAACATTAAACAAAGCCCAGCTCCCAGCCAGATGAATGTAAATCTTCACATTAAAGGCCTATTTACCTCAGTTCTTATTACCCAATGTGTCAAATTGTAAAGCATGATAAATGGAAGAAAACCCCATAATCTGAAGAAACCATGTAAGCATTAGAACCAGACTCATAGAACACAAGCGTTGGAATTGTAAGTCAAGAAAATTTATGTAACTACAGTAAAGAACATTCAAGAAAAGTTAAACAATGTTTGAAGAGAAGGACTCCACTTACAACACTAGGCAGATCATTGAGGCAGAAAATAAACAAAGAAACTCTGGACTTAAACGGGACTAGACCAAATGGACCTAATAGACATTTATAGAACATGCTACCAACAACTGTAAATATATATTTTTTTATTTGGGCATAGAACATCCTCCAGAATTGACCATAAAGCAAGTCTCAACAAATGAGAAAAAAAACTGAAATTATATCAAGTATCTTTTTAGACCACAGTGGAATGCAATCAGAAATCAAAACCAAGAGAAACTCTTAGAATTATACAAATACATGCAAACTAAACAACTTTCTCTGGAATGACTTTTAGGTAAACAATAACATTATCTAAGATGAATGAAAATGGAGATACAACATACCCAAACCTCTGTGAAAGCAATGCAAGGAGGAAAATTTATAGCATTAAATGCCTGCATCAAAAAGATATGAAAATATCAAATTAAAAACCTAACATCACATATAAAGGAACTAGAAAAATAAGAACAAACCAAACACAAAACTAGCAGAAGAAAAGAAATAACAAAATGAGACAACTAAATAAGATTGAGACCCTTCAAAAAGTAAACAAAATTGGTAGACTTCTAGGTAGATTAACCAAGAAAATAAGAGGGAAGATTCAAATAAACACAATCAGAGATGATAAAGGTGACCTTAAAACTGATATCACAGAAATACAAAAGATTATTAGAGACTGCTATGAATATCTTTATGCTCCCGAGCTAGAAAACCTAGAGGAACTGGAAAAATTCCTGGAAACATACAACCTCCCATGATTGAACCAGGAAGAAATAAAAATCCTCAACAGACCAATAATGAGTAATGAAATGAAATCAGTAATAAAAAATCTTCTAAGAAGAAGAAGAAGAACAACAACAACAACAGCAACAACAACAAAAAAGAGCCCAGGACCAGACAGATTCTTAGCTAAATTTTACCAGATATACAAAGAAGAGTTGGTAGCAGTATTACTGAAATTATTCCAAAAAACTGAAGATGAGGGATTCCTCCTTAAAGCATCTTATGAAACTAGTATTACCCTGCTACCAAAATCAAACAAGAACACAACAAAAAAAGAAAACTACAGGCCAATATCCCTGATGCATATAGATGGAAAAATCCTCAATGCAATACCAACAAATCCCATCCAACAGCGTATCAAAAAGATAATTGATCACTATGCAGTGGGTTTTAACCCAGGTGTGCAAAAATGGTTCAACATACACAAATCTATAAATATGATTCACCATGTTAACATAACTGAAAACAGAAACCATATGATTATCTCAATAGATGCGGAAAAAAACTGATAAAATGCAACACGCCTTCATGATAAAAAACCTCAACAAACTAGACATCGAAGGAACATACCTCTAAATGATAAGAGCCACCTAGGACAAAGTTGAAAGCATTCCCTGTATGAGCTAAAACAGGAGAAGCAGGTACACTCTTACCACTCTTATTCAACATAGAAGTGACAATCCTAGGAGTGAAAATCCAGAGTAATCAGGCAACAGAAAGAAATATATGGCATCCAAATTGGAAAAGAGGAAGTCAAATTATCTTTGTTTGCTGATGGCATGATTGTATACCTATAAAAACCATAAAACCACTCCAAAAGACTCCTAGACTTGATAAACAACTTCAGTAAACCTTCAGGATATAAAATCAGTGTACAAAATAAGCAGCATTTCTAAATACCAATAACAGTAAAGCTGAGAATCCAATTGGGAACTCAATCCCATTTACAATAGACACAAATATATCTAGGAGCACATTTACCCAATGAGGCAAATGATCTCTACAAGGAGAACTAAAAGAATCAATATAATTAAAATGTCCATATTGTCCAAAGCAATTTATGGATTCAGTGCAATTCCTATCGAAGTACTAACACCATTTTTCACAGAATTAGAATCTTAAATCTCACATGGAGTTAAAAAAGAGCATGGAATAGCCAAAGTAATCATAAGCAAAAATAACAAATCTGGGGATATCATATTACCTGACTTCAAATTATTTTACAAGGCTATAGTAACTAAAACATTATGGTACTTCGACAAAAGTAGACACGTAGATCAATGGAACAGAATAGAAAACCCAGAAATAAAACCACATTCCTACAACCAACTGATCTTCAGCAAAGTCAACAAAAATAAGCAATGGGGAAAGGACTCCCTATTCAACAAATGGTGCTGTGAAAATTGGCTAGCCATATGCAGAAGAATGAAACTGGACTCCTATCTCTCACCATATAGAAAACTTAATTCAAGATGAATTAAAGATTTAAACATAAGACCTGATAGTATAAAAAGTCTAGACAAAAACTTAGAAAAAAATACTTCTGGACATTGACCTAGGCAAATGATTTATGACTAAGACCTCAAAAGTTAATGCAACAAAACAAAAACAGGCAAATAGAACTTAAACTAAAAAGCCTCTGCACACCAAAAATATTATCACCAGACTAGGCAGACAATGAACATAATGGGAGAAATTATTTGTAAATTATGTCTTGAACAAAGGACAAATACTCAGAATCTATAAGAAGCTCAAACAGTTCAGCAAGAAAAAAAATCCTCATTAAAAAGTGGGTAAAGGCAAAAAGTCATTTCTCAAAAGAAGACATACAAAAAGCCAAAAAACAAATGAAAAAATGTTCAACATCATTCATTATCAGAGAAATGCAAATTAAAACCACAATGAGATACCATCTCATATCCATCAGAATGGCTATTATTAAAATGTCAAAAAAACAATAGACATTGGCGTGGATACAGAGAAAATGGACTGTTTATACACTGTTGGTGGGAACCTAAATTGTTTAATTTCTATGGAAAAAGGTATGAAAATTTATCAAAGAACTAAAACTCGAGCTACCATTCGACTCAGGAACCCCAAAGGAAAAAAAATCATACATAAAAAAGCACCTGGACTCATATGTTTATTACAGCACTATTCAAATTAGCAGTGTTGTGGAACTGACTTGTGTCCATTGGATAAAGAAAATGTACTATATATACACCATGGAATACTATACAGCCATAAAAAGAATAAAATAATGTGTTTTGCAGCAGCATGGATGGAGCTGGAGTCCACTATCCTAGAATATATAACTCAGGAACAGAAAATCAAATATCACATGTTCTCACCTATAAGTGGGAGCTAAACAATAGGTACACATAGAAATAAAGATAGAAATAAATGATAATAGGGACTTTAAAAAGGGAGAAGTCTCGAGAGTAGTGAAGTTTGAAAAATTATCTATTTGGTACAACTTTCATTATTTGGGTGATGGGTATACTAGAAGCCCCAAATTCACCATTATGCAACATATGCATGTAACAAACATACTTGTGCCTCCTAAATCTAAAATAAAATAAAAAAATTAAAAAGAGAAAACACTAGAAAATGTAGAAAGTAATTGTAACATAATTGAAGAATACCTTTGGTAGGCTCATCAGTAGACCAGACACAGCTGAGGAAAGAATCACTAAGATCATCTGAGGATAGATCAACAGAAACATTCCAAATGAAATACATAGGAAACAATAATGAAAAAAGCAGAAAAGAACTCAGATAAATTACCAAGCTTACAATATAGATGTAACTGGAGTACTGGAAGGAGAAGAATGAAAGTAGCAGCAGAAATATTTGAAATAATAATAACCAAGAACATTCTAAAATTAAGAGCAGGTATAAAACCACAGATACAGGAAGCCAGAGAACACAAAGCAGAATAATAAAACACACACACAAACAACAACAAAAAGCAATGACACCAGGTATATCATGTTCAAACTGCAAAAAAACAAAGAGAAAATCTTGAGAGAAGCCAGAGGGAGAAAAATCACCTTATTTATATAGAAACAATAACAAGATTTCTAGTGGAGTTACTGTCAGAAACCATGCAAGCAAGAGAACAGTGGTGAGAAATAAAGTATTGAAAGGAAAACTCACTAACTAGAATTCAATATACAGTGAAATTATCCTTCAAAACAGAAGGAGAACAAAAACCTTCTCAGACATACAAAAAAGTAAGAAACTTTGCCAGACACTTCCCTGAAAGAAATGTTAGAAAAAGTTCTTCAGGAAGAATGAACATTATATACTTGAGAAACTCAGATCCACATAAAGAAAGAAATAGAATTAGAGAAGAAATAAATGAAGATAAAATAATGTCATGTTTTAAACTCTTAATTGACTTAAAAGAAAATGTTTATATAAAGTAATTGTATTAACAATGGGCTTGTGATTGTGAATTATGGATCAATCAAATAAATGACAGTAACATAATAGAAGACAGGAGGAAGGAAATAGAACTTCTCCGAGTGAATAGCACTACAACTGAAGCAGTAGAGTGTTACCTGAAGGTTGACTTAGATTAAAGATATATTGGAAAATGTAGGGCAACCACTCAAAACCCTTAATGAAAGAAGTATAATTGATATGACATAATTAAAATAGAATTTTATAAAATATTCAATTAAAACTACAGAAGGCAGAAGTAGAGAGGGGAAGAAAAAAATAACATAAAGAATAAGAAATAGTTGCCAATTTGGCAGATATTAAACCAGATCTTTTTATAGTCACTTTTAATGTTAACTGTCTTAATATACAAATTAAAATCAGAGAATATCAAAATCGAATTTGAAAAAAGGCCCAATTATATATTTTCTATAGGAAATTCAACTTAAGCATAATAACTCAGGTTATAAAAAGCAAAAAGGTGTACCTTGCTAACGCTAATCAAAAAAAGATGAAGTAGCTGTATCAGTTTAACAAAAAGCAGACTTCAGAAGAAGGAAAATTATCAAAGGTTAAAGAGAAGAATAACATAACGATAAAATTGTTAATTTTCCAAGAAGACACAACAATCCTTAAAGCATATTCACCTAATAATAGAGTGCCAAAATACATAACGAAAAACTTACGGAACTGGAAGAAAAAGAAATAAATCCACTGCCCTAGCTGGAGGCTTCAACACTCCTCTTTCAATAATTGATAGATTGAGAAGAAAGAAAATTGATAAGGATACAGTTGACTTTAAGTGTTATCAGAATAGCATTCTCCTAATACCAAAATCAGATAAAGGTAGTACAAGAACAGAAAACTAAAGACAAACATCTGTCAACATAGATGCAAAAATCCTCAACAAAATATTATCAAATCAAGCTCAAGAATGCATGAAAATAATTTTACACCACAATTAAGTAGGATTCACTCCAGGTATGCAAGGCTGATTCAAAACTTGAAATCAATCATGTAATCCACCACATCTCTATCCTAAAAGAGACAAAGCATGTAATCATATCAACTGATATAGAAAGAGTATTTGAAAAAAAATCCAACACCCATTCGTTTTAAAATCTCACAGCAAATTAGCAATAGAGGGAAACATCATTAACTTAATAAAGATCATACACAAGAAATCTACAGCTACTTATGGTGAGAAACTAGATGTTTTATCCTAAAACCTGGAATAAAGGAAGGATGTCCTTTCTCACTGCTTCTATTCAACATCATACTGGAAGTCTTAGCTACAGTACTACAACAGGAATTTTAATTCGTGCAGATTGAAAAGGAAGAAACGAAATTGCTTTTATTGACAGATGGCAAAAAATATCTATGTAGAAAATTCGAACAAATCCACAAACAGAAAATTTCCTCAAACTAACAGGTAAGTATAGTAAGGTCACAGGATACAAGGTTAATATACAGAAGTCAATTGTTTTTCTATATACCTGTAGCAAACAATTGGAATTTGAGATTAAAACAATGCACTTTACAATAGCACCCCCCACAAGATGGCATACTTAGATATAAATCTAGATCCATATGTACAGTATCTATATGTGGAAAAGTATACAACTCTGATGAAATAAATTTTAAAACATCTAAATAAATGGAAGTGTTTTCCTCTTGCCTGAATCAATAGAGTCAAAATGTTAAGATGTCCGTTCTTCTGAAATTAATGAAGAGATTCAATACAATCCCAACCACAATAAGTTAGCTCTTTTATAGATGTTAAAACACAAATTCAAAAGTGTATATGGAAAGTCAAAAGACAGAATAGTCAACACAATACTGAAGAAAATGGGCAAAGTTGGAAGACACACTACCCAGTTTCAAGACTTATTGTAAAGCGAGAGTAATCAAGATAGTGTAGTACTGATGGAAGAATAGAGAACCTATCAGTGGAACAGAATCAGATGATCTCTGACCAAGGAGAAATGGTAATTTAATGGAGAAAGGATAGAATTTTCAACTAAAGCTGCTAGAAAAATTGTATGTAAATGAGTCTACCCACTGTGCAGGGCAGTTTGGGGATTTCTCAAAGAACTAAAAGTTGCATTACCATTCAACCCAGCAATTCCATAACTACGTATGTGGCCAAGGGAAAAGAATTCATTCTACCAAAAAGACACATGCATCTGTATGTTCATCGCAGTATTCACAATAGCAAAGACACAGAATCAACCATCCAGGTGCCCATCAACTCTGAATTGGATACGAAAATATGGTACATAAAGGCTGGGTGCGGTGGCTCACGCCTATAATCCTAGCCGAGGCGGCCTAGGAGGCCGAGGCAGGCGGATCACAAGTTCAGGAGATTGAGACCATCCTGGCTAACACGGTAAAACCCCGTCTCTACTAAAAAAATACAAAAAATTAGACGGGAGTGGTGGTGGCGGCGCCTGTAGTCCTAGCTACTCGAGAGGCTGAGGCGGGAGAATGGCGTGAACCCCGGGAACCGGAGCTTGCAGTGAGCCGATATCACGTCACTGCACTCCAGCCTGGGCCACAGAGCAAGACTCTGTCTCAAAAAAAAAAAAAAAAAAACCAAACCAAACCAAACCAAACAAAATCCCTACAGTGTGAAAATGGGGGAAAAATGCTATTAATTAAGCATTTAGCCTATTCTCAAAACTTTACTAAATTGAGGGCATATAAAGGAAGGCAAAATAAAAGTTTCTGTCCTAATGGAATTTAAAGTCTCAGGGCTGACCAGCCATATAGCAGCTGGACAATATAGGTTTGGTTTTCCCCCTATCATCTGAAGGCATGAAAACTTAATTTTTTAGTGACATTTGCTTAAAGATATTAGAACCGAAAGTACTTTACTAATTCTCATCTTAAAATAAAAAGAAACAGAAATTACTTCTCAGGACCTCAGATCACCTTGCAGCCACTGCCTCTTTTCTCTGTTCCCTCTTACACTGATACTGCTGAAGAGTTGCCTACAGGTGTTGCAAATTCTTTATAACCAATTTATTCCCCAAATCTCTTTAATCTTGCTTCTGAGCCCTTAACTTAGTTGAAATTGCCATTGTTAAAGTCTAAAACTAATATTCACGCTGGTTACTATGAAGTTAATTTCTCTGTTTTCATAGTGTTCCTCTTTATCAATGGTAAAACTTTTGACTACTCTTCCTTTTTGAAATACTTTGTTACCTCATTAGCTCCTCCTTGGCCTTCTTCCCTAGCAACTCCTCTTCTGCCTCAGATGTAATTGTCCTTACATAGTTATTAATGCATTTACCTTCTTCTCTCTTTCTTCTCTCCCTACATGATTTTATTAACTCCACCATTTTATACTACATCCACAGCTGTTGATCTCCAAGTCTCGCTCAGGTTCATCTTCTAGGCACCAGATTCCAATTTTTCACTCCCCACTTGACCTTTGCTTTGCAAATTTTACGAACCGCGGACAACTCATCTCAAACTGAACTTGTCTTTCATCCTAGTTTTCTCTGTTTCCAGTAAATGGCATCACTGTCTACCTATTGCCTTGTCTGGAAATGAGGAATTCATATTTCATCTAGCATTTCCTTTACTCCTGAAATTCAGTCCAGCATTAATGAAATTCTGTGTTTCTATATCCAAAATTGATCTTCACCTGCTGAATTCTCTCTCTCTGTCCTCATCACCTTTGGTTAGTAACTATCATTCTCACCTGGATTCCTGCAACTATTTTTCGACAAATCTTCCCCCAAACCATCGTAAGACATTCATAAGCTTTAGGCAGACTTAAATTTAGAGTCTGTAATTCCCATCATATGAACCAAACCATATTGAAATATTTCCATATCCTGCATTAAAAGCAATATTTCTGCTGTGGAATAGTCTTAAAATTTGTTTATGAAATTATTTGGTGGCAGGATTTTATTTAATATATGAACAGCTAAGTTATATATTTTATATGATCAGCTAAGTCATAGATGAGATATATATAATAAATAAAAACATATATCATATTTGAGAAAATTTATGATTATTTATTAGAAATTTTCATATCAATAGAATTTTTTTATAAATGAAAAGAATCTAAATCCCAAGCATTTTTTAGCTTTATGACATATTCATGAGTTTTATATTTTAAAATATGTAATTTTAGCATATTATTTGTATAGGATTCAATTAAACATTTATTCATTTTAATGTTGTGCCATTGTTTTTTCAATAACCTTGTAAGATTAGTACTATTTTCAGATGAGGAAACCAAAACACATAACTCTCTTAAGACAGCAAAGAAGTATCAGAACCAGAATTTGAAACCAAGCAATCTGGTTCCAGAACTGAGCCATTAGTTCTGACTCTCTTCTGAATACCCTACGAATGTGAGTCTGTCGGTTTTCACATGTCTTGTGGTCCATATCACTTGTGCATATGTATTTGTTCACTAGGCACTTCTGCCGCAGTATATCAAACAGAAGACAAGAGAACTCTGCCAATGTAAAAAGCATGCCAGCTACATAATATTTCATATAACTTTTAGATAGTTGAGATTGTCAACAGTGTTATTAACAGCACCCCATTTTTGGAGGACAACTAAGAATTATCACATTTTCAAAACGACGTTTTACTTTCAGTTAAAAAATATATAAGTTTTGGGGACCTAATGTACAGCACTGCGGCTACAGTTAATACTACGGTACTGTGTTCTTTACTAGAAATTTGATGAGAGCCGATTTTAAGTGTCCTCAGCTCCCTCCCCACCAAACTCTCCCATGGTAACCATGGGTGGTGAGGGATATGTTAATTAATTTGACTCTGGTAATAACTACACAATATAGGCATATAAAGTCACCTATAATATACACAGTTTTTTATGTCAATGATAACTCAATAAATATAGAAAAAAATACCAAAAAGTTTGTTTAAAAATTTTGAATCAGCATAGTCTGTGTACCCCACGTGTTATTTAATAGTAACTTGCAAGAGCGATCCCTGAATGACTGTATTTTCCCGCTCACTCTTGTTGGTATGAAGCATGGTATTTCAGATTAGAAGATATTTGAGTGTAAATCATTTATCAGTGCCGTTGCCCCATTTAGTGAAATGCGTTTTTCCCTCCTTTAATAACAAATGCTCCAGGTTTTGAGTTACTCTATTTTGCTTCAGTCATGGTAGAGAATTTTACCCTGGGATGCTTGCCAGGGACCATACTTGGCTCACACAACATAAATGCTAGTTTTACAATTTTTGGCCCCCATAGTGACCATCTTTGGTTTTTGAGGTCAGGCGTAGCATTCTCGTAGCCTGCTATATTTGTAACATTTTAGAATCCGCTTTCAAGAAAGAATGCTCATTAGCAAGGCAGCCATGTTCCAGTAAGGTTGCTTTACAATGAATTCCTGAGAGCTGCAAAATGTGAGCAAAATGTCTTCATACTGGTAAGCAATCAGTGAGAATTAAATAGGCTTCATGTTTCCTTTGCCAGATTTAAAGCAACTGTTATGAAGATTGCTTAGTAATAAATTCTAAAGGTTTTAAATAATGTAAACTTAAAGGTAAGAGTCCATATCTGTCAAGCCTCTGATGATACGAAAAGGAAGGGGAAAGCGCCAGCATTCCCACGTGGTCAAAGATAAAATTGTAGTTTTTACTAGTTTTTATCCATTCTTCTATCCCTTCTTGCCCACACTACTTGCTAAACAGATAAATTCTCTGTAAAATGTGTCCTGAGAAACTCAAACAACTCAGCTATTAAAAGGAAGTCAGTAGGGACAACAGCCACTGATACTAGACAGAGAGAGAATTCTATGACAGGTTATTTGAATTTAGAGGCACTTTTTAATCTTCATGAAAGGCAATTAGAAGAAACTGTCTCATGGTAGGAAAATGTCCAGAAATCAATCCTTTAAGTTGCATCTAAAAGTGATTTGGAAAAACTATAGATGCTGGAATATGTGTTGCTGTATGTTTCATTTGGACAGTTTTCTTAAAACTCACTGAATGCGGTGGGCGAGAAGTAATCTAATTTTCACTCCATAGTATGTCCAACTTTATAAATTTAGAAGCCCTTAATGAGAATTTGAAGAAATTAGAGTAAATACCTTTTGCTAGTTTGAAATATATATATTGCTAGTGCAATATAATGAAATAAATTCACTTGTCTAGAAACTATAGAGTAAGAATATTTTCATGTTTACTTCATTATGATCTTATTTTTTACATTACCGGAATTTATGTAATAAACAAGTACTTACTATTGTTTAATCAAAAAAGAAACTTTCTTTCTTTTTTTTTTTTTTTGAGAAGGAGTCTCGCTCTGTTGCCCAGACTGGAGTGCAGTGGCGCGATCTCAGCTCACTGCAAGCTCCGCCTCCCAGGTTCACGCCATTCTCCTGCCTCAGCCTCCTGAGTAGCTGGGACTACAGGCGCCCGCCACCGCGCCCGGCTAATTTTTTGTATTTTTAGTAGAGACGGGGTTTCACCGCGGTCTCGATCTCCTGACCTTGTGATCCGCCCGCCTCGGCCTCCCAAAGTGCTGGGATTACAGGCGTGAGCCACCGCGCCCGGCTCAAAAAAGAATCTTTCGTAACATATCATAGAAAGTATGGATTCAACTTAGTCTTCTCTGTTTCATAAATATCGTGTATCTATAACGATGATTAAAACATAGTATTTCATTTAATATTTTTGAGTGTCTAATATTTTCTGGTCTCTGCCTTTTAAGGAAGAGGTGTGTGAGATCTGTCCTCCCCTCTGTATAGTGACAGAAACAAATAGATGATGTTTGTGCCCACTGATAAGTACTGCAAGAGACAGAAAGAATTTACTGGGTGTGTGAGCAAAGAGATACATTTTATAATTAGAGGAAATCAGGAAAAGTCTCACAGAGGACTTACATTTTGAACTTATGAGTAAGATCTTTGAAAGATAAGTAGGTGCTCAAATTATAGAAATGAAAGACAGGATTTTTTTTTTTTTAAAGAAATGGTCCCAGAAAAAAAAAAAAAAAAAAAAAAAAAAAAAAAAAAAAAAACAACAACTGTGGATCTTAAAAGTTTATGTGCTTGGGAACTATAATAGGAACTTTGCCGTGATAAGAGCTCCAAGTGGTTAAAGGCTGGAGCACAGAAGAATCCTACAAGGCTAGTTGAGTGCTGGCTAGGACCTGACATAGTAATATGGAAGATCCTTTTGAGTTTAGCTGTTTTTGCAGTTTTATACATTGCTTTTTAACTTTTGAACACTGAGCATCCAATAACCCACAGGCAGCTGTGAAAAATACAGTTTTTAATTTTCTTCTAATCCTTTTCAAATAATTATTTTTAAAAATCAGGGGCCGGGCGCGGTGGCTCACGCCTGTAATCCCAGCACTTTGGGAGGCCGAGGCGGGCGGATCACGAGGTCAGGAGATCCAGACCATCCTGGCTAACACGGTGAAAACCTGTCTCTACTAAAAATACAAAAAATTAACCAGGTGTGGTGGCAGGCGCCTATAGTTCCAGCTACTGGGGAGGCTGAGGCAGGAGAATGGTGTGAACTCCGGAGGCGAAGGTTGCAGTGAGCCCAGATGGTGCCACTGCACTCCAGCCTGGGTGACAGAGCGAGACTCCGTCTCAAAAAAAAAAAAAAAAAAAAAAAAAAAAAAAAAAAAAAAAAATTCAGAGATTATAAACTTCGATGGCAAAAAGAGCAGGCAGATAATGAAAATGAATGAACTAGGCCAGGGGAAATATTTAGCTTTCCTCTTGGTCTAAGAGAAAAGAGCAAGTGCAATGGTAAATGACAGCAGAAACTCCGATTAGGTCCTGAGTGGGCAGTGCTGGAGGCGGTCACCGGACACCACTTGCCCCGTTCACAGGAGCTGGCAGCCCCATCCATTTTACCCTACACAACTGCGGCGCCCATGCTGCCAGATATCTTGATTTTGCAAGAGAAGCCAGAACTTAGGATTTTTCTCTGATATATCCCAATTTTTAAGTGCTAATAAATCCTTCACATTTTTTTTTTTAAACACTATGTGGGCCAACTTTACAGCAACGCCAAACAAAGCAGGCTGCGGTCCTTATCAAACGGTTGGCAGACAGTTGACCATTGCTGTTTTACATTGAGATCACACAATATACTCAGCATCCTGCTTTTTCCCATTAAGATTAAAGCACCATAGAATTGTTAGAAATTCAACATCCACTCTTTTTAGTATGAGAACTTAAAAATACACTAAAAATTCGAGGATATAGTAAAGATATATACATATATTGAACAGTCATATTTAGCAATCATTAATCTATCTTGTTTTTGAACCTATAATTCAAAAAATAATACTTTACTGATTAAATAAAACTTTTGCACTTCAATTATATTTTCAGCAGTTCCTCACTAGAAATAAATATTCTAAAGTTAATATCTTCATATTTATGTTTCAGTACTATTAATAATTTATATACATAAATAAGAGTTATTGTTTGCAGATTGCAATTTAAATAAGAGATATTATACTGTATGTTTCATTTGGCACCTTTTTTTTTTTTTAACTCAACACTATTCTAGAGAAATTTAGCCTAGTTGGTTATCAATAGGGGTAAATCAGTTTAATTTTCATAGCTATAGAAAGCAAAAATTCGTTATAGAGAGTAGCATTGTATAAATATATGATTATTTTCTGTTGATGGCTATTTAGTTTTCTCCCATTTTTTCACAGAAATTATGTTGTATTGAACATCTTCCTACATATTCCCTTTGGCACATATATCTAATTTCTCTACAGTGTATAGCTGAAGAAGTGGGTTTCTAGGTTCTAGGGGGCCTGTGTCTTCAATTTTACTGAATGAAAATTTTAAAATTTTAATTAAGAATATTAAAAATTGGCTTCCCTAAATAGTTGTAGCAATTCACACTTTGCCAGTTATCTGTGAGTTCCGTTCCCCCATTTTTTGCCAGTATTTGGTATTTACCAAATTGGAGCATCTGTTGATATGTTTATTGGCCATTTGGGTTTCCTCTTCTATGGCATCTCTGTTTATAGCCTTTGAAAGTTTTCTCTTTTCTCTTGTATTTTTAAATTTTAATATTCACTGCTTAAAAATTTTAGTTGTCAACACTTTGTCAGCTATATGTGTAGTAATTTTTAAAATTTTAAAGATTTAATCAGATTTACTAGTCTTTTTTTCATTTAAAATGTCATATCTTATCTAATAAATTTTTCTTTTAAAGAATGACAATACTCTCCTATACTTTATTTAAAAATATTTCAAGTTTGCTTTGTCCTTTTAAGTCTTTAGTTTCTCTGGGATTTATTTTGTGAATTGTATTAGTCAGGGTTCTCTAGAGGGACAGAACTAATAGGAGTTGTATATATGTGTATATTTATATAAAGCAGAGTTTATTAAGTATTAACTCACATGATCACAATGTCCCACAATAGGCTGGCTGCAAGCTGTGAAGAGAGGTGAGCCAGTCTGAGTCCCCAAACTGAAGAACTTTGAGTCTGATGTTTGAAGGCAGGAAGCATCCAGCACAGGAGAAAGATGCAGACTGAGAGGCTAGGCCAGTTTAGTCTTTCCACGTTTTTCTGCCTCCTTTGCATCCTGGCCGCACTGGCAGCTGATTAGACAGTGCCCATACAGATTAAGGGTAGGTCTGACTTTCCAAGCCCACTGACTCAAATGTTAATCTCCTTTGGCAACACATTCTTAGACACACCCAGGATCAATATTTTGTATACTTCAATCCCGTCAAGTTGACACTCCATATTAACCATCACATCTATGGTGTGATGTAGGTATTTAATTTTTTTCCTTACTAATAGTCAATTGTTTCAGCTCTATTTCTTGCCTAATCCCATTTCCTATTCTCAGTTGCTCCCTTTCTGGAATATGTATTGTATATAGGTCCATGTTCAAAGGCATGTTTACTTTAAAAGATAAACATTAGCATGCATACAACTTTCAAAGTCATCCAATTCAGGGCATTCTCTAGTACTAGCTCATGTATGCCTGGAACACTGACAAGTGATCAATAAAGTACAGCAATAAGAAATTTTAAAAAATAAAATAAAACTTGGTAGATCAATTCTGAAGACATCATAGAGGTACAGCAGTAAAACAGATTAAGGTCAGCCAATTAAACAGTTTGTTTCAGTTATTTGATCCAGTGTACGAAGACCTAAAATTAATTATTTCTTCTACTGAAAAAGGGAAAAATAGTTCTTACCTGTTTGTTCTATGCTAAGAGCTTTACAACATTTCAAAATCTATGCTATCAAAAGAAGTTCAGTGAAATATTTTTGTTTAATACATTTATTGCTTCCATTGCCTATTCTAGCACTGCTTCATAGACATGTGAAAAATGTTCATGCCTTTGGTTATTGCCTTAGATGATGTAAGACTACCCTAGACAAAGCTACTCATAAAGCTGAAGGAGAGCCCTGTAAGACACAGTTTTAAATTGGGTCAACACTGGTAAAGGGGCAAAAACATTATCTTTAGAACTATTAACCCATAAATTCTTTCAATTTTGGAATGTTGCCATGAAGCTATCTTTCTTTATCCAAACCCTAAAGATGCCATTGTTCTTCATTCCACTGTAGGCTTTTTTCTTCTTCTTCTTCTTTTCTCAATGACTTGTAAATTACTGCCTCCTTCATCTACTTCTGGTCTATCTAAACCCTGATAACTATTCTTGTTGTTCATCCTCTCAGAGAAATGATAAGGGTCAGACCAATCTTTCTCATTTAGATTATTTCCCCATTCTCTCCAGTTATTGAAACACATATAAAGCCAACTAAATGCTGCTCAGTTGAATTCAGATTATCATTTTCCAATCAACATAAGATATATATGTATTCATTCTTTTATGCTTTAATCATTTGATCAACAAACTGAAAATGTTTAGATATTTTAATTATCACTTCTTCCAAGTAAGCTTAATGTAAGTCCTCATTTTAAAAAACTTACATTAACAATTTACTGTTGTTTTAACAAAATATATAATTCAGAAAAACTCATGAGTATCTCAATAGATGCAGAAATACCATTTGTCAAAGTTTGACATTCATTCAATATTAAAGTCTCAATACAATAAAAGTCATATGTGACAAGTCCACAGCTAACATCACAATCACTGAAGAACACCTGAAAGATTTTCCTCTAAGATCTGAAAAAAGGGAAGGGTGCCCACTCTTGCCATTTCTTTAACATACTACTGGAAATCCTAATCAGAGCCATTAGACAAGAAAAAAAAAAAATAAAAGGAATCCAAATCAGAAAGGAAGAAGCAAAATTATATCTATTTGCAGATGATATGATCAGATACACAGAAAACTCTAAAGACTCAACAACAACAAAAAAGCCTATTAGAACTAATAAACAAATTTAGTAAATTTGCAGGATTAAAAAAATCTACGTTTAAAAAAACCACATTCCTTTTTTTTTTTTTCTTAAGATGGAGTCTCACTCTTTCACCCAGGCTGGAGTACAGTGGCATGATCTCAGCTCACCGAAACTTCCACCTCCCATGTTCAAGCAATTCTCCTGCTTCAGTCTCCTGAGTAGCTGGGACTACAGGTGCACATCACCATGCCCAGCTAAGTTTTGTATTTTTAGTATAGACGGGGTTTCCCCATGTTGGCCAGGATGGTCTTGATTTCTTGACCAGGTGATTCAGCTGCTTTGGCCTCCCAAAGTGCTGGGATTACAGGCGTGAGTCAAGTAAGTCACATTTCCATACACAAACAATGAACTATTCAAAAAGGAAATCGAGAAAACAATATTATTCACAATAGCAAAAAAAAAAAATCAAATATTTAGACCAAAGAGGTATAACCTAAACCAAAGAGGTATACTGAAAATTATAAAACATTAATGAAGGATATTAAAGAAGACACAAATAAATGGAAAGACATTTCATGTTCATGGATTGGAATAATTAATACCATTAAATTGCTCATATTACCCAAAGTGATCGGCAGATTTGATGTAATCCCTACAAAAATCTCCATGGTATTCTTTACTGAAACTAGTCCTCGAATTTGTATGGGATATAGAACCACAAAAGACCTCAATTAGCCAAAGCCATTTTGAGCAAGAAGAACAAAGCTGGACACATCCTAGTCTCAGATTTCAAAATATATTACACAGTTACAGTATTCAAAACAGTATGCTCCTGGCATAAAAACAGTTACATAGATCAAAGATAACGGAGAGCCCAGGAATAAATCCACACATCTATGGTTAACTGATTTTCAACAAGAATGCCAAAAACACATAATGTGGAAAGACAGTCTCTTCGGTAAATGGTGATGGGAAAACCAGATAGCCATATGCAGAGGAATGAAATTGAATCTTATCTCATACCATATAAATGCACCATATACCACTACAAAAATCAACTAAAAAGACTTAAAGACCTAAAATCATAAAATTAACGGAAGATAATATACAAAAAAGGTTTTATGACACTGGTCTAGGGAATGATTTCTTTGGATATGACCCCCAAAGCACAGGAAACAAAAACAAAAATAGACAAATAAGATTGCACCAAACTGAAAATCTTCTGCACTGCAAAGGAAATAATAAGCAGAATGAAAAGACAATCTATGGGATGGGCAAACATTTTCTTTAACAGTGTATATCTGAAAAGGGACTAATATGTAAAGTATGTGAGTAACTCCTGCAACTTCATAGTGAAAAAGAAAAAAGCAACAAATAACCCAGTTAAAAAATAGGTTAAGGACCTGAATAGAGAGTTCTCAAAAGAAGGCAGGCAAATGGCTAACAGGTATGTGAAAAGATGCTTTTGTGCCCAGAATTTATTCCTTCCGTTGGGTTCTTGGTCTCGCTGACTTCAAGAATGAAGCCACAGACCCTCACAGTGAGTGTTACAGTTCTTAAAGATATGTCCAGAGTTTGTTCCTTCAGATGTTCAGATGTGTCCGGAGTTTCTTCTTTCCAGTGGGTTCATGGTCTCACTGACTTTAGGAGTGAAGCCACAGACTTTTGCAGTGAGTGTTAAAGCTCTTAAAGATGGCGGATCAGAAGCTGTTTGTTCCTCCAGGTGGATTTCTGGTCTCGCTGACTTCAGGAGTGAAGCTGCAGACCCTCATGGTGAGTGTTACAGCTCATAAAGGTAGTGCGGACCCAAAGAATGAGCAGTAGCAAGATTTATAAGAGCAAAAGAACAAAGCTTCTGCAGTGCGGAAGGGGACCCGAGTGGATAGCTGCTGCTAGCTCAAGTGGCCAGCCTTTATTCTTATTTGGCCCTGCCCACATCCTGCTGATTGGTCCATTTTACAGAGTGCTGATTGGTGCATTTACAATCCTTTGGCTAGACACAGAGTGCTGATTGGTGCATTTTTACAGAGTGCTGATTGGTGTGTTTACAATCCTTTAGCTAGACACAGAGCACTGATTGTTGCATTTTTACAGAGTGCTGATTGGTGCATTTACAATCCTTTAGATAGGTATAAAAGTTCTCCAAGTCCCCACTCAACCCAGGAAGTCCAGCTGGCTTCACCTGTCACTTTCACTGCTCACCACAAAAGTGCAAATCAATTCCACAATGAAACATCACCTCACACCTGTTAAGATGGCTGTGATCAGAAAGACAAAAGATAACATGTGTTGTCTGGGACATGGAGAAAAAGAAATTTGTGTATGCTGTTGGTGGGAACATAAATTAATACAGCTACTATGTGAAACCATATGAAACTAAAAATGGTCCCTTCAAACTAGAACTAAAAATAGGACTACCATAGACCCACAATCCTGCAATGCCACTTCTGAGTATTTATCCAAAGGAATTTGAAATCTGTGTCTCGAAGAAATACTTGCACTCCCACCTTCATTTCAGCACTATTCACAATAGCCAGGATATGGAAACAACCTAAATATTAATGAATGAATAGATAAAGAAACTGTAGTGTATATATACATGTAATATTCCATATATTACACACACATATATATATGCCCACACACTATGGAATATTATTCAGACTTTAAAAAGAAAGAAATCCTGCTATTTGAGACAGATGGATAAACTTGGAGGACATTATGCTTAGTAAAATAAGCCAGATACAGAAAGATAAATACTGCATGATCTCACTTACATGTGGAATCTAAAAATGTCAAACTCATAGAACTGAAGAGTAGAATGGTAACTACCAGGAGCTAGGGAAGGGGATGTGAGGAGATGTTGGCTAAGAGGTGCAAGTTTTAGATATAGAAGATAAATAATCTCTGGATATCTAATGTACAAGAATGTGAATATGGTTAGCATTATATACTTGAAATTTCATAAGAGGGTAGATCTGAAGTCTTCTCATCTCACACACACACACACACACACACAGACACACACACAGTAGCTAAAGGAAGTGTTAGATATGTTAATCAGTTTGATTTTGGTAATCATTTCACAATGTATATATAAATATGAAAACACCACATTGTATACCTTGAATATGTATAACCTTTTAATTGTCAACTGTAATTCAATGAAGTTGGGGGGAAAAGGATGTAGCTCCTTCATTGTTTTTTTCCCCTCCTTAAATTCCCTTTTCACTTTCCTCAGGTGACAGTCTGGGGCATTTTAAAAAAGTACTTTTCCATTTGAGGTCAATATAATATCCTTGCATCTTTTCTTTGCTGGTTCTGCTCTGCTTCTCTAAGCAGTAAATTTCACAGTGATAGACACTCTGGGTGAGTTCACAGCTTTTTGAGGGATATATTCAATTCAGGAAACTGGTAGGATTTCCTGGATTTGGGGCAGGAGACCTGGAGAAATAGATGGGAGGAAATCAGGGAGCAAAGTAACCTGGGGCATTGGCCTGGACTGAGTGCTGGACCAGGGGTTTTACTGGAGTGCATTTCTTTCTCTGCAGTGCAACTTTGTATCTGCAGTGGCTTCTTGTAAACAGAAGGCTGGGTGCATGGTTTCATTCCGAAGCCATGTAAGATTTTGCTCTTGGCAGGTGATTGCAGTTTATGACAGCTTTGTCCACAGGAAAGTGGCTGTTTTTACAGAGAGAACTGCAGAAACCAGACCTTCATGGAACAAAGCCTTAGTGAGGTTTTAGTTTTAAATTACCAGAGCCAGGTTTAGGTAAGCAGTGCCAGATTAGCTGTAACAAAATGTATTCTGCACATAAGGTCAGGGAGGGGGCTGTGAAGAAGAAAGCATCGACTTCGTGTGGCCACAGAGTGGCTCTAGAGTCAGGCCCTGTTGTGTGCTCTCAGATTAAATATAGACGGTGCATTGCATGTGAGGGAGTAATCATCTCGAAGACAGCTTGCTTAGGCTTCAGCAAGAGCACCATGAGGCAATGCAAACAGCTCATACGGCACAGGTCTGAAAAATACTGTAACAAGAATGTGGATGTTGATACCACTGGGGTGCCAGAAACATTGGACTCAGAGGGAAACTGAAATTGAGCAATTTTTAATGCAATGCATGTGAAAGAAACGGCCCTCAAGTAAGAAATGGTGTCTGTACTTCCTCCTTTGTAAATTTCTAAACTTTTCAAGATGGCAGCAATGGCCTCCTTTGGTCAGAGAGGGAAGGCAGTAAGTATATGTAGCTGTAACCAAGAAAGATGATCAGGATAGACTGCCAAAATTTTCCTCTTGCTCAAAGTCCTCCATGTAAAGTTAAAGTTCACAGATAATGGATTCTGGGCAGCTGATGTAGAATGACTGGCCTCCTGGAATAACTAAAACAAATTTTCTTCATATACCTTCCTTTATGCAGGTCCCACAGAGTGGGCTTGGCTGTAATCCTTGCCTAGAGGAAGCCTGGGATTCTGCTATGATGTTCATCAATGAAATATCGTGGGTTCTGGGAATATGATTTTTTATTTGGATAATTGTTTTTGAGTCTGAGGATTATCTCATTTTCTAAATGTTATAGGGATGAGGTGATAGCTATGATACTTACGGAGAACCATGTGAATCCCACTAACTCTGGATTCCTTACAAGTGAGCCTCAGGAGAGCCTTAGCACAGATCTAATACTATGACTTCTGAAGCCCTGAAAGAAGAGCGTTCATTCCAGTGGCAGGCTTCCCAGGATATATTTACTGAGGAAATGACAGCTTCACTGAGAACTCCTCTGGCTGAAACGGAGCAGAATGAAATTTTGGGAGAGATACATTTAGAATTTTAATTTTCTTAAACTTTTAACTTGTGAAGGAAGAAGAGGAAGAAGAAGAAGAAGAAGAAGAAGAAGAAGAAGAAGAAGAAGAAGAAGAAGAAGAGGAGGAGGAGGAGGAAGAGGAAGAGGAAGAGGAAGAGGAAGAGGAAGAAGAAGAGGAAGAGGAAGAGGAAGAAGAAGAAAGAAGGAGTTATTATTTCAGCCTGTTTTTTTTTTCTTACTTTGCACTTTCTGTAACCCCTAAGAACTAACTTCATTTTTTGACTTAAATTTTTCCTCCATATTGATTGAGCAGATTTATATTCAAATTAGAGGCATGTTCATTTTACCGCTGTCATTTGCTACATTGTAGAAGGTGACTAATTTGTTCCAGTTTACCTGGGATTGCCTTGGTTTTAAAATGGAAACCCCACATTTCAGAAACTGTCAGTCCCAGGCAAACTGAAATGATTGGTTACCCTTTCTGAAAGGTTATGCTGGAAAATGTGGCTGTACATAATTTGGACATAAAAGAGGGAATGACCTTTTGGTTTGGGAAACAGATTGGATTTGAAGTGAATTTTCTGGACATACTGTTCTGACCCATTCCAGTGTCCTGTTTGGACAAAATGTGGACCTTTTTTTTTTTTTTTTTTTAAATGAAACACTTCTGGAGAATATATGGATCGGTATGGTGTCAGGAAATCCACTTGCTGGGGGTGGGTGGTGGCAGTCTTAATGGGCAGCTGTTTTCAACCCATGTGGGAGAAAGCCTTGCTTCAGATTGGCCATCAGCTTAATGGCGAAGCCAAAAGGATTAAGAGAACCAAAAACTGGATCATGTTTAAATGACAATTCTTTTCCAATTTGGTCATTCTCTTTCACAAAGAAAGAACTGTTTGCATAGCCTTTCTCCCTGCACTCACTAACTTCTCTCTCACCCTAGATAGAAGCATTTGGAAGGAAAAAGTGCCCATAGCCGACCTGGCGCATTACCTACATGTCTGGTTAGGGTCATGGCTGCTAGCTTAAAGAAAATGTTCAGTGCTTCTCAAAAAGTGCTCTGCTGAAGGCAGCATTAGCACTACCAGTCTTGATAAAAATCCCTACCAGGGGCCCCACCAAAAATCTACTGAGCCAGAATATTGGCGTAATGCCCAGAATACTGGGCAGTGTAATGAGCTGCGAATGTTTAAGGTGATTCTTCGGCAGGCTAGGTCTAAGATACTGCTCTAGGTTGTGGAAAAGCTACTCTGTGTACCTGGGAAGTTGTAATGTTCCAGGCTTGCTGGTGACTAATGGGATAAATCTAATTCTAATTAGTATTAGGAAGTCCTCTTCCCTGATACCAATTTTTTACCCTTTTTTATGGAATGTAGCTAAGTTAGCAGAAAGTGATCTTTTTCAGGCCTTGCTTGTATAATATTTTGGGTGGAAGCAGAGTGGCATTTAGTCTAGGGCTAATGATTTCCTGCTACTGAGGCAAGACTCTTCTGAGTTCTCTCCTGAAAACTCTATGAATTATGAGGTTTCCACTCAGGCTCATGAGAATACACTCTACCTCCAGTTCTTCTATACCCTCTGCCTCCATACCCTCCAGATGTGGTTCCTTCTAATTCCATTAGATGATCTTTTCCTGGATTTAGAGAGCTTCCTCACACACACAGGATGTTACTTACTGAGCTGAATAGCTGAATATGAAAGGCGACGCTTTGCAGAACTTGGGAGTTCTATCTGTGCAGCCTTCTCCTTTCTGGTATTCTGCCCTGAAACGCCAGCTGCCTTGGCCTCTGGGACTCCCAGCTCTGTCTTCTCAACCTGAAGAATGCTGGGCTCACCTGGGGCTACCCTTCCTTGTATCCTGGACTGGACACTCTCAGCACAGTAAGCTGGAGAAATTAGTGTTAATTTGTTGCCAACTCTCAGAGATTTAGTGCTTGATGTCCAATGATGTGAAAACCACTATTTCATATATTCTGCCTTTTATACTTGTGTCAGGCAGAAAGCTAAATTTGTTCTCTGTTCCTCTATCTTGACCTAAAATGGAAGAACTCTTCTGCCATTTTAATTATAAGGGTGGTTTCCCATTTTATGCAGACTCAGACTTATATTTGTAGTTTTATTTTCCCACATTAAAATTGAGATCAGTTCGTTATATCCCTCCTTAATATCCTGCAGGGATTTTTATGTGAATTGCATTTAATTTCTAGATTTAGTGAGAATTAATATCTTTAATCTCATGTATGAACAAGATCAGGACTCACAGTTAACCCAACTCTACAGAGCAGCATTCACATTGCGTGTGGTGGGATAACACCTGTTAGAATCAGGTAAATAGCATAGCACCAAACAAAAAGTACGTCTTCATATACCACCATCTTTTATATTTTAAAAAGAATTTTTGGCCGGGTGCGGTGGCTCACGCCTATAATCCCAACACTTTGGGAGACTGAGGTGGGCAGATCACAAGGTCAAGAAATCGAGACCATCCTGGCCAACATGGGGAAACCCCGTCTCTACTAAAAATATAAAAATTAGCTGGGCATGGTGGCACATGCCTGTAGTCCCAGTTACTAGGTCGCTGAGGCAGGAGAATTGCTTGAACCCGGGAGGCAGAGGTTGCAGTGAGCCGAGATCATACCGTTGTACTCTAGCCTGCTGACAGAGTGAGACTCTGTCTCAAAAAAAAAAAAAAAAAAAAGAATTTTTGTGTTTTCTTCAAAAATTGTATGCATCCTTTAAATTTAATTCATTGATATTCTGTACTTGTTTTGTTCATCTTATTTTCTGTTTCATTATCTATAGTTGCTGGTGCAAACGGTCATTATTAATTTTAGTAAAATGATCTTGTATTTATCAGTCTCACTTATTGTGACCACTTTCAAGATATAAGATGGACCCTTCATTCCAAATTTGGTTCAAATGCCTAGACTGATAATACCATACACACACCAAGAGGAGATGAAGTCAAGGTCTCTGGGGAGAGGAGGGCTGGCCGTATACGCAGCTCCCATAGAGATAGAGAAAGCCAGGGAAAGAGACTGGCTAGGGTTTTAAAAATTGTGTTTAGGGGGTGGGATTGGGGTGAAGGTTCGCACGCGTGGGCAGGGGCTTGCTTGGTTTTTATCTCCCACCAGCACCCAAGGAGGGAGTGCCAGGCTTTATTGTATTTCTTAATTATGTAATTTAAATAATATTATAAATGAAATATATTAATTTAGCAATTATTACAGAAATAATATTTATAAGTGGGCACAAGGCAAAAAGGCTGGGGTTAGGCAAAACGACAAGTACACTATGTCAGGTGATGGATTTAAAAGCCTGATTTATTCACTCCACATTGTAGACATATAGCAAAGTGTCACATTGCAACCAATTATTTGCCAATTAAGAATAATACTAAAAATGGAAGTTGTCAGCACTCAAACATCAAAAATTGCAGTTAAACTCTTTATTACATTAATTAAATCTAAAAATTTATTTGTTGAAAAACTCACGAGTGTGTGGAATTTCTTTGGTAATGACATCACTTGAAATAGGACAGTTCAATCTTTTTCTGTCTAAATCAAATCACATTTCCATGTTTCCTTGCCCTCAATCATTATCCAAGATATCCAGTAATGTATTGTGCAACAACAGTGATAACTGGTATTTCTGATTTGATCTTGACCTTAAGGAAAAATAATTAAAAATTTTTTTCATTGAATATGGTGATATTTCATGATTTATTTTGCACATACTCTACAGCAAGTAAAGAAAGTTCCTTTCTGTTTCTATTTTGTTAGAATTCTTATTGTAAGTGGGTACACATTTCTTTTCAGTATTTAGATGGTAACATAATTGTTCTTGTTTAGTCAATTAAGCAGTGAATTGCATTGGCAAGTTTTCTGCTACTAAATCTCTTTATTTAACATAAAAATTCCTAAATTAATATATTATACTTCAAATAGTAAGTTGCATAATTAACAACTTACTTAGGATTTTGTTTTCAAATGAGATAAATGTTATTTGTGTGTGTGTGTTTGTATTATCTGTATTGTTATCAAAGCCATACTAGCCTCATGGATTGATAGACGGATGGATTGATAGAGGGAACTCTCTTTTTCCCCCTGTATTCTTTGTTTCCATAAGTTAGGGATTTTTTTTGTTTGTTTGTTCTCAAATGTTAGTGACAAATTACAGAACTCTCATCTGGATTTAGAGGTCTTTTTTTGAGGTATGTGTGAACAGTAGACATTTTTATTTCCATTTCCTTAATAATTATTTTGAGTTCAACTTTTCTCTTTCTTCTTTAGATTGTTGACATTTTAAAAGTCTTTTCAGACATGCATTCTTTTTATTTGAACTTTCAAATTTATAGATGTATAGTTACGTGCAACAATTCTTTAAATGTTAAAAATAACTGTTATATATATCATTATTTATTGCGTTTTCTTTTTTTCTTGTATTTATCTGTCTTGCTAGAGATTTGTTTACCTTGTTAGTTTTTTAAAAGACAAAGTCTTTTGTTTTCGCAATACTTTTTAGCTCCATTCAAGGAACGGAGTTCATTGTGTTTCTGAGGTCAATGCACACATGAGCACTGAGCCTCACAAGTCTCCTTTGTTCGTCTGCCTGTCTTGCCAGTTTCCCTAGAAAACAGGGTCTGAGGAAAAGGCGTCGCACTAAAATGTTATTAACATATGCAATCTCTGGGAACAGGAATCAGGATAAAGGGGAATGAGGCAGGAAAGGAGGAAGAATCCATATCATGGAAGCCTGACTAGTTGATCTTGTAAAATATATTTTCCAAGGCACTGTATAATTGGTTATTTCTCAGGACATTTCATGTGGGGGAACAAAGAAAAGATGTGATCCCCTGGCTCACATTTCCCATGGGTCAAAGATTTATCCTCTGTGGTATTACACCCTTGCTTGGGTTTTGCAAAATTTTGTTTGGCTATGTGTGGACAGGAGTTGAGAGACATGCCTGGTGGATGTGCCACGGGGAGTCAGCAGGCTGTGCCTGTGTGAGGGTGGTCAGTTTGTCACACAGTCAAACTCTGCAGCAGCACCAGGACCAGAACAAAGTGACCCAAAGCCCCCAAACTCGTAAGGCTGAGAGGACCTAAAGAAGCACCAAAGAGGTGACTGATGCCCTCTCTGCCTTTCTCTCATTTATCTATCCATTTTTTTTTTATTCTTGGGAAATCACATTCTCCCTACCCTCTTCAGTTGGTGGCATATTTGATATATGCCGCTGAATGTGTGTGTCATAATGAAATTGTGTTTGTGCCTGTGTGTATGTCTATGAAGTTTTAGTTTACACAGACTACAAGTCTTTATCAACTTTTTACTATTTTCCATTTCTTTTCCACTTTTTCTGTTTAGAGCTATTTTGTTACTGCTTAGTACACATTCAATATTAAAATTAGCTAAGCCTAATATTCTTTCATTAATTATGTTGTTTGCTGATGTTTTTATGAATTACTAGGTTATTTATAGTTCTCTGTGACAGATCGTAGATTCGACTCCAGCTGATTTAAACAGAGAAAGGTTTTGTAGAATGTATTATCTCCAAGAAAGTATGACACCCACACTTGGATACTACATTATCAGGAAGAGATCTGTAATGGGAAGTTTCTGACCTCACCCAGCACTCTTGTTGCTGCCACTCAGCACCTATGTATTTTGAGACCAGATGCTCTGAAACCTGCCTCAGCTTCCTCAGAAGAACCATATCTCCAATACCGCAAGCCCATCTCTCTACCATTCTACCTCCAAGTCTCATGTAGGTATGTCTGATTGGTTCAAACAAGGTCTCACACAGAATCCTAGCTGTAATAGAAATACAGACAATGCAGTTTTTAGCTTTCTTACCTTGAAAGTTCAAAGAGTTCTACCAGAAGGGATTTGAATAGATGCTAAGTGAACCAATTCATAGCATCTACCAAGAGTATTGAAGTATCAGTATAACCAAACACGTTTCTATTCCTAATTTGCTAAAGAGCTTTTTTAAAATTATAAGTACCTAGAGAGATTTGTCAAATGCTTTTTATGCATCATGGCCTTAAAGTTTATTTAAGGCCATGTGTGTGACTGTTATTTGCTAAGGCTTTATGTAAGAAGGAATGAGTATGCATGCACATAAGCGTAGGCTGGACCACAACCCTACTTTATCTGCTGAATGACCTTGCTCAATGTGTAGTTTAGTCCCCAAGGAGAGGGAAATTATTAGACAATCCATTTCTCTAGGTACATTATGTCAAAAGTCAAGTTCACTAAAATTAAATATTTAAGCATTTAAAAATATTCTGTCATAGTAATGCCAGTCTTCAATATGGTAAGTTATATGGAGAGGATTTCTGAAGTTGAGATATCATTACATTTCCAGGGAACTCTACTTAATTGTTGTGCATTTATGTGTGTGTGAGTGTATTTTCTAATTCTTTGTTTTCTTAATTCATTGTTTTTTTTTGAAATAAATTGTTGACTGCTTTCCATGGTTTGTGAACTTTTCATAAACATCATTGTAAATGGTTACATTATGATTATTTCTAATTTTTTGTGCTTTTATAAAATACACTCGAATATATTTTTGTACCCAAAGTAAAACTATTGGGTGTCAAATTGTATTTTTGTAAGACTTGTACCAAAGTACTTCCACCAGCAATGTGTGAGTATGACTGTTTGGCTGCACCCCTAGCAGGACTGAGTTTTCTTATGAAATTAGCAAAAATTCTTGCTAATTTGAAAGACAAGAATAGTTATCTGGTTTAAATTTTCATTTTTTATTAACAAGATTAAACGTTTTTCTGAATATTGAAATACCAGTGTTGTCTCCTTTCTTGCTCTTAAAATTTTGTTTTTTATTAAAATCTAACATATATTCAGAGAAGTGCTCAGACTAATAAATATCTGTAAAGCTCTGCACCTGACAATAGAATACACATTCTTCTCAAGTGCACATGAATCATTGTCCAGGATCATAGTATGTTAGGCCATAAAAAAGTTTAAAAAATGCATAAGGATTGAAATCATACAAGGTATGTTTTCTGACAACAATGGAATTAAATTAGAAATCATCAACAGAAGAAAATTTGGGAAATCAAAAATTTGTGAACATTGGGCTGGGCGTGGTGGCTCATGCCTGTAATCCCTGCACTTTGGGAAGCTGAGGTGGGTGGATCACCAGAGGTTAGGAGTTCAAGACCAGCCTGGCTAACATGGTGAAACCCTGTCTCTACTAAAAATACAAAATTAGCCAAGCATGGTGGTGGGCACCTGTAATCCCAGCTACTCAGGAGGCTGAGGCAGGAGAATTGCTTGAACACAGGCGGCACAGGTTTCAGTGAGCTGAGATCAGGCCACTGCATGAATTCCAGCCTGGGAGGTAGAGTGAGACTCCATCTCAAAAAAAAAAAAAAAAAAAAAAAAAGAAAAGAAAAGAAAAAAGGAACTAAATAGAAAAACGGTACAGAAAACCTATCTCACACTACATACAAAAATTAACTCAAAAGTTTGTTATTTGAAAAGGTCAACAACATCAACAAACTTTTAGGTAGACTGGCCAGGCAAAAAAGGAGAGAAGATATTTATCTTGTATATGGACAATCTTAAGTGACAGAATACACTCACATACACACACACACACAATTATGAAGCCTAAGAAATGAGTTTAGCAAGGTTGCAGAATGTAAGATCAATGTAAAAAATCAATTGCATTCCTGTATGTTAGCAATGAACAAGTCAAAAATAAAATTAAACACTCTTCTCTCTTTATATATCATTAAAAAGAATAAAATAGACTGGGCCCGGTGGCTCACACTTGTAATTCCAGCACTTTGGGAGACTGAGGTGGGTGGACTGCTTGAGGCCAGGAGTTAGAGACCAACCTGGCCAACCTGGCAAAACCCTGTCTCTACTAAAAATTAGTTGGGCATGGTGGCACACACCTGTAACCCCAGCTACTTGGGAGGCTAAGGCACAAGGATCACTTAAACCCCGGAGGTAGAGGTTTCAGTGAGCTGAGATCTTGCCATGGAACTCTAGCCTGGGCAACAGAGAGAAACCCTGTCTCAGAAAAAAAAAAAAAAAAAGGATTAAATAATTAGGAAACAATAAATCAAAAGACCTGCAAGTCTTATACATGGAAAAATAGTAAGCATTGTTGAAGGAAATGAAAGAAGACCTAAATAAATGGAAAGTCATCCTGTGTTCATGGATTGGAAGATTTTATATTATTAACAGAGCAATAATGTTCAAATTGACCACTTTAATTCACAAATTGATATGGATTCAAAGCAGTCCATACCAAAATTTCAGCTGCCTTTTTTTTCTTTTCTTTCTTTCTTTTTTTTTTTTTTTTGCAGATATTGACAAACTGTTTCTAAAATGTATATCAGAATGTAAGGGATCCATAATAATGAAAATAATGTTGAAAATGCAGCACAAAGTTGGAGAAATTACAGTTCTTGATTTAAAATCTGGCTACCAAACTAAGTAAATCAAGACTGTGTAGCACTGGCAGAAGACTAGACATGTGTCAATGGATAGCGTTGGGAGTTCAGAAGTAAACCCATACATCTATGATCAACTGATTTTCCACACAAAGCAAGATCATTCAATAGGGAAAGAATTGCCTAACAAAGGATCCTGATACAAATGGATATCCACAGTGAAAGAATGAATTTTGGTCCCTATCTCACACCATATAAAAAAATTAACAAAAATTTTAATGTAAGACCTAAAGCTTTCTTCCCTTTACCATCTTCTAGGGGCTGCATTCCTTGGGTTGTGGCATACTCTGCCATCATGAGATCATCCATGACCGGTTTAGTCTTTTTCCCATTGCACCACTCTGGCACTGGCTCTTCTGCTTCTCGTTTTGCATTTAATATTTGTTGTGGTTACCTTGGGCCCACTTGGATAGTCCAGAACAATCCCCTTACTTTAAGGTCACTGACTAGTAATCCTAATTACATCTGTTGTTTTAATTCTTTAATTCCATGTAAAGCCACATATTCATAAGTTCCCAGGGATTAGGATGTGGGTACCTCTGGGAGGCTCTTACTCTGCCTATCACAGGGCATGACGACTAATGGGCATGCAGTTTCCTTATTAGGGGATAAAAATACTCTAGAACAATTTATTAATAGCAGTAATTATCGTTCAACTTTACGAATACAATAAAGTTGTATTTTTAAAAATAAAAAATTCGTTTTTTTTGAAAGGGTGAATTTTCCATTATATGAAGCATATTTCATTAAGAAGATGATACACAAAATTAAGGCTGATCACAGAAGGTATCATTTTCTTGATAAGATCTTTCTTTTCATTAAGAACAATTTCCCTAACATGTGCTCAGGCTGCTATATATGGCTGTTCAGACAATATGTGGCACAATTTCAGGAAGAACAATTAACAGGGAATGCATGTAAAGGGTGTGCCCTGCACCTGTCAAAAAGGGTGGGTCTGCTATGGAGATACCAAAGCAATATAGTATATCTCTCTCCCTGCCTTCAGGAACCTTATATTTAAGTTGAATTATCATGGGGTCTTGGGGGCGGGATGTATGTAATACATAGCCTGTGTACAAAGCATTAGGGTAGGTACTGGCACTGTCTGGGATGCTTTCCCCAGATGGACAAAGAATTAGGATTTCAAGTATGCATGACCAATAAATATGTAGGAAAAATTAATTTCACACAGAGAAAACAATAAGAATAAAACCATAGACTAAAAACTGTTATATGCCTTATATAATTTAAATATTTCATATAAAAAGTCCTGTACTGAAAAAAGAAAATATTCCAACTATCTCAAGAATTGGTTATTCTCCCACTCAGATATTTAAGGTAAAGAATAAGTCTAATGCAAAATTTATATCCCTATTTTTATGTAACCAAGGCTCAAGCATGGCTGGGACACTCATTTCTTCTTAGTCAGATTCTGATTTATTTTTTATCCCTAACATTGTGGAAGAAAATTATCTTTCATGTTAACATTTCTTCAAAGGAGTTTAGGCACAAATGTTTTTTCTTTAACACAGGCAGAGGCAATAATATATAATATAGAGTATCTAATATATGTAGTTACTGTATATATTTCCTGAATGAATAGATGGACAGATGGATAGATAGATCATTGAATTCCTTTATGTGTCTTTCTTCATTATATTAAAAGTAAGAAAAATATAATTAATATATTATATGGCAACCTCTAGCAGTGTTGGGAAAAGTGCTAATTGTTAGAAAATCCCACAGATTGAAAAAAAAGTATACACAATTTCTTGAAAATGATAGAATTAAATAAACTGAGAATCACTTAATAGCTCTTGTTTCCAACTTATTGGTAAATATTGTGTGATCACGTTATAATTTTCAATGTTGGAGTAGTCATCACTGAAACATTGAGTGGGCCTAGTTATACAGGGAGAATTAAAACATGATACGTTAATATGTTAGTAAGAGAACAGTAAATTTTTTTAATGGTTTTGAGGTAGAGCCCTTAATGTTGGTATGTCCCTTTTTACCTCCGCCATCCTCTGGTTCCAGGCCACAGCTCTGCAATTCTCTGACATGGTGAATCATTCATTCCAGGAAGGCTACCAAGATCCTGTCTTATCCAGTCACACCGCTGTGCATTCTTGATCTCATTCTTGTCATCTAGGTCTTTTGGTTTGTGGCTTCATTGTAAAGCAAAAGGAAAGTAACCTTAGACAAATTCAAGTTATTATTTTTAGCAGTCTTTGAATCTGGATGAGCCTGCGAAGTTGGACTAGCTTAAACATTTCTCCACATATATGCCATTTGCTCCTCAGAACGAGTCAGGCATGTGTAGTTAGATTCATTGCGTAACTCAGTAGATTGACACCTAGTTGTTACGAACTCGCTCAAGGTCACACAGCTAATAAGCAGGAGAGCCACATCCAGGATTCAGGGCTTCTGCCACATAAATTGATGTTCTCTCAATGACTCTAGGCTGCCTTTCAAAACCTGGAGAGAATCTGATTATTTCAAGTCATGTAATAGGTGAAATAAATGTTACCACTTAAAAAGGATCACTAAGCTGCTGTTAATCAATGTTCCCTATTTTTAACAAGTCTATACTGCTTAATTTTGTGAGTTAGGAAAAAAATTGTTATTTTAGAAAAACAAAATATATACTTGAACTTTCTCAGGTGTTCCAGTTTTTTAAAGTTTGAAACAGTATCATATTTTGCCATTTCATCTCAACGCTTCATCAAATGAACAGGTCTCTAAGATTAAACACTTCTAAAGCATATTCTGTGATTCTTCAGAAAGCAAATCTGGAGTTTTGTGCTTAGGAAATTATACTTCTAACATTTATTCTTTAAAATTGAGATATTTCTCCTCTGCCATTGGAGCATTTATTTGTATTCTGAAAGCAAGTCCCTTTCTACACCTTGTACCTTATTTTAAAACTAAAATGCTAGTTTACTGATACTGTCACTTAGCTTACTTCCTTAAAATACTAAAATTCAGTTTGGTCCTTTTGGACTAGTTGTATTAGCTGATTTATCTTATGAACAATCAGGAGCCACCTAAAATGCCATTACTCTTTACCATACATCTTTTAACTCACTAGGACCCAATGCGGGTTCTGAGATCTACATTAGCTTAGTGTTTAGGAACTGTTTAGGGAAAGTCCTTGTCTTACATCCTGCGCGTCTGTGAATGTCATCCAATTTAGAAGGCACACCTAAAACCAGGAAACAATCAAATGACTGATTTTTTTTCCTCCACTCACTGTGACTAAGAGGGAGTGTTTTCATCTTCACAATAAGAGGAAATCTCATTTATTTGGAAAAGATTTTCAGTGTTATCGCTACTCCATTGCTAAAGGAGAAATTACAATGGCAACTTTTGTTTTAAAAATCAGGATGATTTGATGTTATGAAGAATTATCTCCCTTTTTTTTTTTAGATGTTTGAGAGGCAGATTTATTTTAAATAGCAATGTGACCAGCAAAGCTTGAAAAGCTCTCAGCAATGTGTCCATAGAGTGTTTACAAAGGCTGTTTTCAGTTTCATCTTCATGCTCCACTGCAGAGCTACAATTTGTGACTAATTGCTTTCACTATCTAAATGTACTGACATGGCTTTTTTTTTTCTAAACTCAAAGAAGTTTGATTCCTTTTATCTTTCTCAAGATTCAAAAAGAAGTATGTTCAAATGTTGGATGCGTAACAAGTAGGAATTGTTCTTGCTGAATTAATAGATTAAAGAATCTATGACATTATAAGCAATTTCCCAGTTGGGTGAGTTTTATGCCAAAGCGATAGCACCTAACAATTTTTTTTAAGTAACATGATTTTTTTTTTCCAAAATGAATCGTAGGCCAACATCAATTATTGACATATTTATAAATAAACAAAAATAGTTTTGCCTGATTTGATCGTGGTGAAATTTGTCAAATAGAATAAACTCTATCTATTGTTATAAGTAGGGTTATATTTGTGGTGAGGAATTTAACACAGAAATAGAGAAAAAAATATGTAGCCAAGTAAAGACAAAGTGAACTCCAGGAAAAGTAGCATAATGAAAAAAGTAATTCAACATTGTAAATTATTAATAGTGACAGCTTATTATGTATCCCTGTAGAAAAATATATGTGGAACACAAGAAAATCCACTGGTTAGTTAGATTTAAAATACCATGGCAAAACGCCATCTCTACAAAAAACACAGAAACCAGCCAGGCATGGTGGTGCACACCTGTAGTCTCAGCAACTCGGGAGAATGAGCGATTGCTTGAGCCTGGGAGATGGAGATTGAAATGAGCTGGGATCACACCACCGCACTCTAGCTTGGGTGACAGAGTAAAACAAACAAACAAACAAATAAACTAAAAACACAGAACAAAAACCAACCAGACCACTTGTGTGTGTTATGTGAATGATGTGATTGAAATTTTCACTTTGAACAAGTGCATATTATGAAAACACAGACTACCTCTTGTGCTTATGCTTGATTAAAAAAGAAAATGAGCACAGAAATATTTATGTATTATATTCTATTTCCCTCTCCTCCTTTACATCTTTTTCCCTTGTTTTTTTTTTTTGTTTCCTTATTTCGTGAGTATTATCAAAAGAAGAGGAAAAGTTGGGTGTGCCTTAGAACCATAGAAGAAAGAGGAGAGGAGAACCAGAAAGTAGAACATAATCCTTAAGAAGGATTTCCTAAATTACCAAATTTTCCTACAAATTTGTTAAATCAAGTTTAGCCTAAAGCTGTCTCCTTACATATTTGAGTTCGACCTAAAGGTTATTCTGTACATGGTGAACTATAGCAAGTGGAGATGTAACCAACTGGAGCCTACACCTGTGCCAGTCACTGAGTTTTGGCCAACCACATGTAGCCAACCCTTAGAACCGTGTTCAAACAAGGCAAATGTTGAGCTGTAACCAATCCAGCTGTTTCTGTACCTTGCTTTCCTTTTACTGTCCATAAATCTTCTTCCACCATGTGGCTGCACTGGAGTCTCTCTGAATCTGCTGTGATTCTGGGGCTGACCAACATACAAATAGTTTGTTGCTCAATTAGACGCCTTTGAATTTAATTCGGCTGAAGTTTTTCTATTATCAAATCTCTTTGCTCTCTCTTTATTGTTTTACAACTTCCATAAGGAAAAGAAAAGAGGGGAAAAATGGAGGCCTGACTCATGTTTCCTTTGGCAAAGAGAGTTAAGAATGCTGCCACGGGAATAAGGTGATAGGTTTGTGCTTCGTGGAATTTTGTTTTTCCTCAACTATAAAGTTGGCTGAAATAATGTATCTTCCTATATTATTAGTAAATGCTCAGAAGTTTACCTGATTTTTATTTACTAAGCAGTTACTTATGTAAACATGTTACAAAAAGTAGCACAGTTTTAATAGGGAGTCCAAGAAGGAGAAAAATCCATGTTCTGAGCCCTGTTCTCCCATTTGGTATCTGCTCGAGATTGAGACCCTTGTACCCAGTTGGTGAGAATTTAAAAATGTAACTTGAATATCTTTTGTTTGCCAACCAGGACTTACTAAAGGCAATGCTTCATTGCAACTAATATAAATATAGCTAATGCAAAGTAAAATTATTCAAATACTATGAGCACTTTTAAACTTTAAAAGAAGATGTATTCGCCACACGTTTTTTGCTCCTACAAGCCGTATCACAAAATTGTATCCAGTTTATCTGAATCCTAGTAACACTGAAATCTAAAGACTTTTAAACCTAAAGATAAACCTTACTCAAGAAAACTGATGCCATTAGTAATTTTATTTTTAACTTTAGTTGCTTTATTGATGTATAATTGAAATACACAGAGCTACACATATTTAATGTGTACATCTAATGAGTTTGAACATGTGCAAAACTCATGCCATCACCACCGTTGAGGCAATACACATATCCAATACCTCCCAACCATGCCTGGTGTCTCCCTCTTTGTGTGTGTGTGTGTAAGAACAATTAACATGAAATCTACTCTCTCAACCAATTCTGAAGTGCACAAAACTGTATTGTTAACTATAGGCACTATGTTGTACAGCAGATCTCTAGAACTAATCCATCCAGCATAACTGAAACTTCATACCCACTGAACAGCAACTCCTTATTTCTTCACTGCCTACCCCCAGTAACAACTACTGTATTCTCTTCTTCTATGACTTTGATGCTTAAGATATTTCATATAAGTAGAATCATGTAAGGTTTATCTTCTGTGTCTGGCTTATCTCAGTTGGCATAATATCTTCATACTATTTTCCAGGTTCATCCATGTTGCAGATAGTAAAATGTCCTTCTTTTTAAAGGATAAATGAAATTCCTTTGTATCTATGAAATAAATTCCTAAGTATATACACACCATATTTTCTTTATTCATTCATCCATGGACAGACATTTATGTTGATTCCAGATTGTGGCTATTGTAAATAATGCTACAATGAGCATGGGTGTGCAGACAACTTTTTGAGATACTAATTTCAACTCTTTTGCATACACTCAGAGGTGGGATTGTTGGATCATATTTTTCTAATTTTTTTTGAGAAACCTTCACACTGCTTTCCATAGCTGCTGTATTATTTATATTCCCACCAACAGGGTACAAGAGTCCCAATTTCTCCACATTCCCACCTACACTTGTTATCTTTTTTATGGCCATCCTAAAAGATGTGAGGTGATATCTCATTGTAGTTTTGATTTGCATTTCCCTGATGATGAGTGATATTGAATTATTTTCATGTACTTGTTGTTCCTTTATATGCCTTTTTTGGAGAAATGTTTATTCAAGTCCTTTGTCGTGCAAAAAATGAAGTTATACCTTTACCTTATATCATACACAGAAATCAACTCAAAATGAATGAAAGACTTGAGTGTAAAATCTGAAACTGTAAAACTAATAGGAGAAAACATAGAGAAAAAGCTTCTTTACATTAGTCTTAGCAATGATTTTTTGCATATGACACCAATAGCACAGGCAACAAAAGCAAAAATAGAAAAGAGAGACTACATCAATCTAAAAGCTTGTGCACAGCAACAGAAATAATCAACAGAATGATAAGTCAAGATGGGAGAAAATATTTGCAAACCATGTATCTCATAAAGGGTTAATTTGTAAAATTATATAAGAAACACCTACAATGCAATAGCTACTAATCATTTTCAAACTTGTTATTTTGCAAGTGGACAGATTAAAATTATGCACATTACTTGGGATTAACTATATGAGAAATATTAGGAAAAATGTTTTACAGGGTCAACAGTATTCAAATGTAACAATGAACAATTCAAAAGTAAAATATTTATAGTTATGTGTATACTATGGAGGATTCTTATGTAACATTGTATTTACACCATTACATACTTTGCTGCTTGAACTAAGAGGATTTCAAGTACTCATTTTATAATACTGAAATCTATGCAATATTTTTTTTAAGTTTAAAATGTTTTTCACTGTCTGCCAAAGGAGAAAGTATAAAGCATCCTTTAAATTTTTTACTTTTTTCCCTTGCCAATAGTCTCTGAAATTGCTCATAAAATATTTATCATAAATTAAGCATTTGTAGCATGGGAGATATTGCCATTATGCAGAATTATTCTTTTATCTAGAGAAAACCTGTTTATGGCACCAAACATAGATAAATCAAAGTGTAATATAGTCAGTAATCTCTATCAGTTCTCTCAGGATCAGCAAATGAAGCAATTCAATTCGGTTGGGTTTTGGATATTATTAATATTGAAAAACAAGGTTCTTGTATTGGTTGGGAAGAGAAGATACTCCAGATACTGCTACTCGTCACTTATTATAAACATATTACAAAATTTCTTTTATCCTACAATACTATTAGATTGCTACAAAGGACTTACAATTTGAGGTGCAAAGCAGGGATAATGAAATGAAGCATGACGATAGGAATAGGGAAAAAAGAATGAGGAAAAAAAGGAACAAAGCCTCCAAGAAATATGGGACTATGTGAAAAGACCAAACCTATGTTTGATTGGTGTATCTGAAAATGACAAGGAGAATGGAACCAAGTTGGAAAACACTCTTCGGAATATTACCCAGGAGAACTTCTCCAATCTAGCAAGACAGGCCAACATTCAAATTCAGGAAATACAGAGAACACCATGAAGATACTCCTAGAGAAGAGCAACCCCAAAACACATAATCGTCAGATTCACCAAAGTTGAAATGAAGGCAAAAATGTTAAGGGCAATCAGAGAGACAGGAAGAGTTACCCACAAAGGGAAGCCCATCAGGCTAACAGCGGGTCTCTCTGCAGAAACCCTGAAAGCCAGGAGAGAGTGGGGGCCGATATTCAACTTTCTTACACAGAAAAGAATTTTCAACCCAGAATTTCATATCCAGTCAAACTAAGCTTCACAAACGAAGAAGAAATAAAATCTTTTACAGACAAACAAATTCTGAGAGATTTTGTCACGACCAGGCCTGCCTTACAAGAGCTCCCAAAGGAAGCACTAAATGTGGAAAGGAAAAACTGGTGCCAGCCACTGCAAAAAGATAACAAATCATAAAGACCATCAACACTATGAAGAAACTGCATCAACTAATGGGCAAAATAACCAGCTAGCATCATAATGACAGGATCAAATTCACACATAACAATATTAACCTTAAACGTAAATGGGCAAATGCCCCAATTAAAAGACACAGATTGGCAAATTGTATAAAGAGTCAAGACCCGTCGGTGTGCTGTATTCAGGAGACCCATCTCAACAAGCAAAGACAGACATACGCTCAAAACGAAGGGATGGGGGAGGAACATTTACTGAGCAAATGGAAAGAAAAAAAAAAGCAACAGGGGTTGCAATCCTAGTCTCTGATAAAATAGACTTTAAACCAACACAGATCAAAAAAGACAAGTGCATTACATAATGGTAAAGGGATCAATGGTAAAGGCATCAATACAATGAGAAGAACTAACTGTCCTAATGCACCCAATACAGGAGCACCTGAATTCATAAAGCAAGTTCTTAGAGACCTACAAAGAGACTTAGACTCCCACACAATAATAGTGGGAGACTTTAACACCCCACTGTCAATATTAGAGAGATCAACAAGACAGAAAATTAATGAGGATATTCAGGACCTTAACTCAGCTCTGGACCAAGTGGACCTAATAGACATCTACAGAACTCTCCAACCCAAATCAACAGAATATACATTCTTCTCAGCACCACATCACACTTATTATGAAATTGACAACATAATTGGAATTAAAACACTCCTCAGCAAATGCAAAAGAACAAAAATCATAACAGTCTCTCAGACCACAGTGCAATGAAATTAGAACTCAGGCAAGAGAAAGAAATGAAGTGTATTCAAATAGGAAGAGAGGAAGTCAAATTGTCTCTATTTGCAAATGACATGATTGTGTATTTAGAAAACCGCGTCGTCTCAGCCCCAAATTCCCTTAAGCTGATAAGTAACTTCAGCAAAGTCTCAGGATACAAAATCAATGTGCAAAAATCACAAACATTCTTATACATCAATAATAGACAAACAGAGAGTGAAATCATGAGTGAGCTCTCATTCACAATTACTACAAAGAGAATAAATATACCTAGGAATACAACTTACAAGGGATGTGAGAGACCTCTTCAAGGAGAACTACAAACAACTGCTCAAGGAAGTGAGAGAGGACACAAACAAATGGAAAAACATTCCATGCTCATGGATAGGAAGAATAAATATCATGAAAATGCCCATAGTGCCCAAAGTAATTTACAGATTCAATGCTATCCCCATCAAGCCACCATTGACTTTCTTCACAGAATTAGAAAAATAAACTAATTTAAATTTCATATGGAACCAAAAAAGAGCCTATATAGCCAAGACAATCCTAAGCAAAAAGAACAAAGCTGAAGGCATTATGTTACCTGACTTCAAACTATACTAGAAGCCTACAGTAACCAAAACAGCATGGTACTGGTACCAAAACAGATATACAGACCAATGGAACAGAACAGAGGCCTCAGAAATAATGCCACACATCTACAACCATCTGATCTTTGACAAACCTGACAAAAACAAGCCACGAGGAAAGGATCTATTTAATAAATGGTGTTGGGAAAACTGTCTAGCCATACACAGAAAGCTGAAACTGGACCCCTTCCTTACACCTTATATAAAAATTAACTCAAGATGGATTATAGACTTAAATGTAAGACCTAAAACCATAAAAACCCTAGAAGAAAACCTAGGCAATACCATTCAAGACATAGGCATGTGCAAAGGCTTCATGGCTAAAACACCAACAGCAATGGCAACAAAAGCCAAAATTGGCAAATGGGATCTAATTAAAGTAAAGAGGTTCTGCACAGCAAAAGAAACGATCATCAGAGTGAACAGGCAGCCTGCAGAATGGGAGAAAATTTTTGCAATCTATTCATCTGACAAAGGGCTAATATCCGGAATCTACAAGGAATTTAAACAAATTTACAAGAAAAAAGTCAAACAACACCATCAAAAAGTGGGCAAATGATATGAACAGGCACTTCTCAAAAGAAGACATTTATTCAGTCAACAAACATATGAAAAAAAATGTCATCATCACTGGTCATTAGAGAAATGCATATCAAAACTACAATGAGATACCATCTCACTCCAGTTAGAAGGGCAATCATCAAAAAGTCAGGAAACAACAGGTGCTGGAGGGGATGTGGAGAAATATGAATCCTTTTGCACTGTTGGTGGGAGTATAAATTAGTTCAACCGTTGTGGAAGGCAGTGTGGTGATTCCTCAAGGATCTAGAACCATAAATACCATTTGACCCAGAATCTCATTTCTGGGTATATACCCAAAGGATGAGAAATCATTCTACTATAAAGACACATGCACACATATGTTTATTGCAGCACTGTTCAAAATAGCAAAGACTTGGAAACAACCCAAATGCACATCAATGATGGACTGGATAAAGAAAATGTGGCATATATACACCACAGAATACTGTGCAGCCATAAAAATGGATGAATTTATTTCCCTTGCAGGGACATGGATGAAACTGGAAACCATCATTCTCAGCAAACTAACACAGGAACAGAAAACCAAACACTGCATGTTGTCACTCATAAGTGAGAGTTGAACAATGAGAACACATGGACACAGAGAGGTGAACATCACACACCAGGGCCTGTTGGGAGGTGGGGGCTAGGGAAGGGATAGCATTAGGAGAAATACCTAATGTAGATGACGGGCTGATGGGTGCAGCAAACCACCATGGCACGTGTATACCTATGTAACAAACCTGCACGTTCTGCACATGTATCCCAGAACTTAAAGTATAATAAAAGACACACAAAAAAAACCCCAAAAATGTAATAGAGAAGAAAAATTTTAAAAATCTAAAAAAATAGAATCTGAGATCACAGATCACAATAAAATGAATGGGATGAAATTCTCTCAGTCATAGCACTTGAGGATGAATCCATCAGTGGATTCCACCCAAAAGGCTCTGAAACCACCAGGGACCTAGTGCAGGCTGTGGTCCTTGGCTCCCTAAAACAGTAGGCATTCAATGACCAAGCCTCTTTCATTTTTGATATTGTGCAATTAGATATTAAAATGAAAAAGAAATTATCTTTTGAAAACACTACTTTTAACAGCATATGGCATACCATTTGCTATCTTAATTCCATAATTTCAAATTGTAGTTTTAAATTAGGGTCTGCCAATAATTTCCAGTCTCCTTTTGGGATTTCAAGGAGCTTATCTTCTAATATGGTATTTTATGTTGATAGCCGAATGAACTAGGTGTGGGTGGGTTGGTCCGATTGGTAAGGACATGGTGCTAATGAGACCCAGGTGGTGGGTTTGGCCTCTGCCTGTAAGTGGAGCAGTAGATGGTGCTTTTGTTCCATGGCCACAGGCTACAGGCACAACTAAATGGTTATCTCCCAGATGCTTTTACCCACAAAGGGATGAGGTGAGAAGGTGTAGACTAATCATGAAATCCCTTCATCACTCCTGGGAAAGCAGTCAGAATTCCTAGTATGGGTCAAGACACATATATGAGCAACAACTAATTTTAAATTCTAAAACTGAGGGTACTGTAAGTTCACTGTATTGAAAGTTGCTGATGGAGTCCAGAGTCTGTTAGAACATAAAAAGCATGTGGTTTGTATTTTAAAGACGTAAGACAGTGTATTTAGTCTGTATATTTGAACACTTTTTCCTTAGAGATTTTCCCTGTTAAATGGGACATTTGACATGGTAGAACAGCATGTGTAGCAAAGCACATTCAGAACTTCATTGTTTTGAATTAGCTATAACAAGGCACACAGTTCTTTCTAGGCCCTTCAGCATGGCTCTTTCCACGTTTGGGTTCCAAAAAGGGATAAACAGGAAGGGTACCATGTAATGCTAATTCAGTCTTACCTGATTCAGTTCAGTAAAAATCTCAGTAACTTTGGTGTTCAGTATACCAAGTAGACATTGTGGACATTGTGGAAAATGGAAAGGCAAGTGAGACATCACTCATGACTTCCAGAAGTTTACATTATCATGAGGGAGGTAGACGTAGATGAATTAGAGGTCATAGAAAGCAGACTCAGAGAACAACGGAAATACAGGTAGAAAGAAGGGCAATGAGGGCTCAGGAGAGACTACATGATCGATTCCAACTGGGGAAACCACAGAGAGCATCCTGGAAAAGTTACAAAACTTTTAAGAATGAGTGGACTTAAGTATGCTCAACTCTGTTTAATCTATTAACTGTGTATTTATTCTTCCACTGATTTATTGAACAAGTACTTTGGGATTCCTACTATGTACCAGTTACGTTGGCAGGAGCTACACGAATGGATCATGCAATCTGGAGTTGAACACAGACATTATTCAAATGATCACATGCCTTACTATGAGCTGATCTATGAGCTCATATGAGGGAAAATAATTGACTATGTAAGATATGACAGAGGAAAGAAACTTAGACTGGGGTTTGGGGAATGCCTGACATGAAACTTGACCTGAGATCTGAAAAATGAGTAGATGTCGATTGACGATACAGGGGGTAGGGCACACAGTTCGGGTAAGAGGAAGAGCGTGAGTATCATTGACTCCATGATGCAAGCTGGCAAGAATGATCATTTTATCAGAGATAAATGTTTGCTATGCAGAGACACTGCACGTGTTAAAAGCACAATCTCTGGAGCCATATTGCCTGGATTCCAATCCCAGCTCCACTACTCACCAGCTGTGTGATCTTGGACCTTTGCTTCTCATCTTTAGGCTTCACTTCTTCACTGTAAATGGGGTTAGTGTAAGACCTACCTCATAAAGTTACAGTGTGGATAGTATATACTCATAACGTTAAAATAATATATTACTGATTAACCAGATTAATATACAAAGTTAATATAATAATATTTAGGATTAAATCCATTAATTCATTATTCATTAAAATTATTTCCTGACATCAATCTTATAAATAATATATTATAGAAAAAATATAGTAAATATGTAATAGAATATTAGAATCATATGTACACATATATAAGAATAATAATAGACATTATTATACTCCTGAGTCTAAATTAAAAACTCTGAGTTTTCTTATTTAATAAGTCTGTATTTGGCTATATGTTTCTTTCCCTTCTATAACATCTTTTCAATTCTCCAAACAACTAGGATCTCTGAGTGTTCTTTTGCCTTTTTTTTCCCTAAAAACAATCATTCATGGGACATGTCATTCTGACTTACCAAAAAAAGTCACTGAAATAAGACATTCTTACTTAGTGGGTGGAAACAATGGGATTTTTAAGAGAAGCAACACTTTTTCTGCATGTTTTATGAGTGTAAATCATAGCATAGTAAAATAATACAATCCTCCATGTTTCATTTTCTACAATAAACTTTCTTTCTCCTAATAGTTAAGATCGAATATATTTTTCAGATTTACCCATCTCAAGATCAGTAATACATGATTTTATTATACCCATCATTTTACCCTCATGTGCTGACATATACAAATTTATTTTGGTGGCATGTTCTTAATTTCTGGAGCTGCCATGCCATTTTCTTGACTTCTTTGATTTTGGTTTTGATATCTCATCTCTTATAATTTTGAATAGAGCATTTTATTTTATGGTTTATATTTTTAATAATCATAACTCTCTTTTCTTAGGTTAACAATTCCCACGGGTTTAAATTAATTCCTGTCCATTTACCCTCCATTGAAGCGTAGCATTACATGAATTTATGTTACAGCACCATACGTGGTGCCGAATACATAAAACATGTAAAATATAATCATACACACACACATACATATATGTATATAAATTTATTTCATTTTCACCTAAGCTGGACTGCACTGGAGCTATCATGGCTCACTGCAACCTCTGCCGTCCAGGTTCAAGCGATTCTCCTGCCTCAGCCACTCGAGTAGCTGGGATTACAGGCACCCACCACCAAGCCCAGCTAATTTTTGTATTTTTAGCAGAGACGGGGTTTCACCATGTTGACCAGGCTAGTCTTAAACTCCTGATCTCAGATGATCTGCCCACCTCGGCCTCCCAAAGAGCTGAGATTATAGGTGTGAGCGACCGTGCCCAGCTACATATATATGTTTTTGTCTTTCCAATTAGATAACAAATCTTTGAGGGTGGGAGCCAGGCTTATAACTTTCTAGTATTGTTCCAGAGCATCCTGCGCTTGGCTCAGCACAAAGCAGTTGCTCCGTAAAGTCTAGTTGGATTTAATTGAAGTACTTCTGTAGCAAAACTTTGCAGCACTTACTTTGGGGCGGCTTTCTCAGCTGGTAAGTATCAGTGAAAGCTTAAATGACTGTGAAAGAAATTAGCTTAAATTTAAAAGTCAAATATAAAGATCAATTACTTTCCTATTTTGTTCAATGGTTTTTATGGAAAATATAGGCTTGCCTATCCTTAACTACTAAGTTGTCATACAACAATGTATCTGAATAAATGAGATTTTTCTGGTAACACATTGTATATTTTGAATGAAATTCAGTTACTTGAGTTTAGAAACTGGCTTAAATGGGCTAGAAAGACATAAAACGTTGAGCTGCCTCACTTTTATAGCAGCTACGTGAGACTATGATTATAAAAACACGCCATGTAAAGGTATCAATCTGCCACAAATTTTCCTGACAGAATTTGTGGAATATTCTTCATTTCCAAGACCATTACCAGAAAATAAAAGCCTGAGATTCAACGCTGTCAACCCCATCATCTGGTTAGACTTATACCTCGGTCTAACAGTTTACTGAAAATTACCACCAGGAAAACCCAATCATCTCCAAATAAGTGACATTATTTACACTAAATTTAGCAAACTACTCTAACTATATATGGTGTGAACACTTAATTGTCTACCTACATTTGCAATTAATAAAAAGACAACAGTTTTGTATATACGTGAAAAATAGCCACTCTGAGTTCATCGAGCCTTAGGTTATGCTATATAATTTGATTTTTATAACACTATATACCCAGGTATCAAATTCTTCTGATTAACAAAATGACATAAAATAAAATTTGCTAAAATCAAATTAAATGCCTTTGAGTTTTGCCATTTAGTTTCCAACTAAAGCATATGCGAATCTTTTCACCACAAGTACTTCTATTTCTTAATTACTTCTGCTTCCACTCATACTCTTTTCTTCCTTGGGAAAGGCATTTTCTTCTTAAAAACTAACTTAGATTCTGAGTGTGGGTAGTAGAAGCCAGTCCTGTAGTAGAAGATGCCTGACACGGTATGGAGGGCTTGGAGTGCTTTGCATACCCACAGAGGGGCAAAAATATTGAGAAGGATTGTTAAGAAGAAACACAAGCACAGATGTCATAGGAAGGAGGTCTGACTTTATCTTGTGGGCAACTGGAAGCCAGAGATATAGAAATAACTTTGCTTTAACTTTAAAATTATTTGCTAAAGTATCCGTTATTTAAATACAGGCATCATGATCGTTTGTGTGCTATATTAGTTTGAGTCTTGTAAAAGGCAAAAAAACTGTAATATTTTAATTTATTTGACTGTATTTCTCTCTTCATTTTTTCAAAAAAAAAAAAAAAAAAGAGTAAATCTTACTCCTGAAACTTATAGGTAAGCATTTTTCAAAGAATCATAGTTTATTAGGGTGTGCCATAATGTAAAGGAAATCACCTCATACGTAAGTAACATTCTGAGACAAAGTCTGGGTTTCCTAAAAACTCAATGCACAGACACTTAGTATAGAATGAAGCTTAATGAGTAAAAACAATAGTAAAATCTATCTTGCTTCAGTATTTGGTTTTCCAGGTGCTGTGGTAGGTAAATGAACATACCTTTATTTGATTGGGCCTGCACAACACACGATACAATGACTATTTATTACCAGATTTATTTCATTTCAACATGAGATAATAGATTATTGAATCAAAGCCAGAAAGTCAATCAGGCTAATCTCAGTACCAGACCTGAAACAATTATGTGTCTCTATTGTATAGGAGCTCGTATTTGGCTGATGAATCTATTTTAATCTTTTTCATACTTTATTTGTATTATACTCTTGATTATGGCTATCTTGACAGTAATAAATGACTTCATTAAACAAGTAGCTAATTAAATAAGTACCTAGATACCAATAAACAGCTGAACATAGAAACCAAAGTTGTTTAGCAGAACTTAAGTGAAGCTACAATGGAGCGTCATTGTTTCCAGCTACTTGTCAAGTATTAATGACCTTTTTTATATAAACAACTGAGATTATAATACAGCCATTTTAAGATTGAGGAAAAAAATAACAGAAGTGTTAAATCATCCAGTTGTCGGCACAGCTATCAGAGGTGACTGGCGTTTGTGCAGAATCTCCATCCTGAAACCATCTTCTAGCTCTTCTTTCACTTGAAAGGTATAATTTGTTTGAAATTAACCCATAAATTTTCCATTGTATTCACTGGTGTTGGGTTGCTAACATGTTATTTAGTTTAAATTAATTTAAACCTGAGGGAATTGTTAACTGAAGAAAAGAGAGTTATGATGATTACAAATATAAACCATAAAATAAAATTCTCTATTGTTCAAAATTATAAGAGATGAGATATCAAAACCAAAATGAAAGTAGTCAAGAAAATGGCATGGCAGCTCCAAAAATTAAGAACATGCCACCAAAATAAGTTTGTCCTTAAGAAAAAGGATTCACTGATAAGTTATTTTCTTCCTACAACTGTGATTATTTTTCCCTCATAGACACCTCCTCACCATGTAATCTATGTCTCTAACTGCAGCCTCAAGGCTGAGTTGTTAGCTTGGTTTCTGCCTCAGGTACGAGGCATATTTATTAATTCATTTGTTTAATCATTCATATAATAATTCAATTTTTCTACATATATACAAAAGTGAGAGTGGAGTCTGCATTTCTCATTTTCTCCATTTTTCTTGAAGAAACAAAGAAATAGTAATTTTTTTTTACAAAGAGATCTGGGGTTACAAATTAATAATTACACATCTTCAAAGAGTTTCCACATTGTGGGAAGCTACTAAATAATGAAATTCAACGTAAGTGCAATGATAGATATAAATATTCAAACTCAGATCTTCTTTCTAACCCCAATTTAATGGAGTATGGTTGTCAGGTTTTTGTTTTAGTAAAAGCAGCTTCTGAAATACAGTTTGTTAAGAGTTAATACTCAAAGGGTATGTGGGTGACAAAGTTATTTCTGATGCTAGAGAAGTAACAACAAAGCAGATAATAAAAGGATGTTCATGCCGTTTCCTTGTGGTTGAGTTTTATGTTGAAAATTAGTGCTGGGATTTGCAGAAGGAGAGTTTAAAGGGTTTTCAATAATGGCATGATCAGTTTTGAATTTTACAATGATTTGAAACATGTTAAATGAATATGAGTTGATTAATTCTGAGAGTGATTCATTGATTGATTTGCCACCCACTGATTCCCATACTCCACCTCTAGCATTAGGATTAGCTACATTCTTGCTATAGTTTCCTATCAAGTGTCCTCCTATCCCAGCATCACTTCATATGTTTCTGAGTAATTACTTTAAGTACCTGCACCCCAGTGATTCTTTGATTTCATCAGGATCAATAAACTATTGATTCTACCAGCTTTTTATCATCCATCACCACGCTGATGTTCTCACTTCTCTTCTTACCTACCTTATATTATATGATATAGCCACTCCATTCTTTCCCTTCTATCAGAAATAATTCCAAAACTGTTTAATGCCACCTCTCTGCTACACTTGCATTCAGGTTGTTGGAAAATAAGCAATATTGTTGGCTTGCCTTACTCTATATTGATGAACCTTTAGTGCTAACAATTCTACTTGTTTCCTTTCTATTTTACCACACACACAAAAAAAATAGTCAGAAAAGAACATCCAAGGTTCCACCCACTTCTGCTAACTTGCTTGTCTCTTTAACCATCTGTCTTCACTCCTGTTTTGATGGATGAGTTGTCTCTTCCTATCCAAGGCTGAACCTTTTCTTTGTGATCCCCATTACATCCCTACTCATAATCAAAGTCATTGCGCAGAAATTGCCCCCTCCCACCCTCTCCACCTAATTAAGTTTTCTCTCTGGAAGCATTTTCATCAATACAAAAACGACAGTGTCCCCCACAGCAAAAAATAAAGAAATAATTCCATTGATCTGGCATTCAACTCTAGCTATATTTTCATGTTATTCCCCTTTTCTGAGAAATTTCCCCTCAAAAGTTGTCTGCCTTTGCTGTATCCTTTTTCTTTCCTTCCATTCTCTCTTGAATACACTCCAATTAAAATTTCAGCACCCACTATGCCATTAAAACAGCTCCTGTCAGTGACTTCTAAATTATCAGATCCAATGGTCATTTCTTGATCTTTATCTACTCAAACAGTTGCCTAATTTGGAACAGTTGATCACAACTTTCCTTTGGAAACACTTTTATTAGTGGAAAGGTTGAGTGAGAATTGGCTAGGAAATGGAGGATTGGGGAAGTGGGGGAATAGTTTTGTTTTAAAATTTTTCATTAGATAAAAATCTCAGTTATATAATATTTTATTATTTCTTAGGGCCACCTAGAGACTACAGGATACATTCCTGACTAATCAAAGTGAAATTCCGCTAGTACTTTTACCCCTTTGGGGAAAAGGTAGGACCTTTAATGTCTTTGATTTCATTTACTGCTTCCAAATTGTACACATTTCAAAGACTATTTTTAAAATACATGTGTAAAACTCTATAACATGTTACAATGAATGTTTTATACAATTAATATTGTTATTTACCACATAATTATTCTTTGACTTGTTCTGTATTCCTTCTTATATTTTCTTTTTCTCTTGATTAATTCATTTTAGTGTTGCTTTAGTGTACTTCCTTCACTGGTGATAAATCCTCTGTGTGTATTTACTTTTATCCTTATTCTTGAAGGATTTCTTCACTGAAAAGTTACGAGTTGTCAGTCATTTAATTTCAGCATTACTTCTTTCTCTGGCTTTTATTTTGTCTCTTGAGAAGTCAGCTCTCGGTTTACCTTTTGCTCATTTGAAGGTAAATTGTCTTTTTTTCTCATGCTGCCTTGAAGATTTTATCCTTTCTCAAAATGATAGAATTAAAAAGGCATTTTTTTCTCATGCTTCTTTTAATATTTTAATAAATACAATAAAAATAGGATAATTTTTATCCTATTTTTAAAAGTTTGTGTAATATTCCTATACATACATAAAAAACTTGTACATGTGTATCCTGCTTGAATCTATTTTATGTGTTTCATCAGTTCTGGAATTTTTAGCCATTTTATTTTCAAAATTTCTTCTGCTTTATTCTTTCTCTCCTTCCCCACTGAAATTACCATATCTATTCGTTAGATCTATTCACTGTATTCTCTATGTCTGCTACCTTCTCTTCTATACTTCCAACCTTCTGTGTCTTTGTGTTTCCTCCTGGATAGTTTCTTCTGAACTATTCTTTGATTCACTAATTCTAGGTCTGTCTAATCTGCTATTAGCTCATCTGTTAGTTTCTTAGTAATGCTACTATGGTTTCTTTTTCTTTTTCATTCTGTCTTCTCTTCTTTTTTTGTTTTTTTAAAAGAGAGTCTTGCTCTGTCTTGCAGGCTGGAGTGCAGTGGCATGATCTGGCTCCCTGCAAGTTCCGCCTCCCGAGTTCCCAGGGTTCTCCTGCCTCAGCCTCCCGAGTGGCTGGGACTACAGGCGCCTGCCACCACGCCAGGCTAATTTTTTTGTATTTTTAGTAGAGATGGGGTTTCACCATGTTAACCAGGATAGTCTCGTTCTCCTGACCTTGTGATCTGCCTGCCTCGGTCTCCCAAAGTGCTAGGATTACAGGCGTGAGCCACCGCGCCCGGCCTCTGCCTTCTCTTCTTAATATGTTTCCATTATTGGTCTATTCTCTCATTCCTATCTTTTGTTTACTGGAACATAAGAAGCATAGTTATTTTAAATTCGGTATCACAACCACCATGGGTCTGTTTCTATTGTCATTTAATTCTGCTCTTGATAAAATGTTATACCCTCAGGAACTAGGTTATTTTTTACTGTGTGCCAAATATGGTATTTTTAAAAATATAACAATAAATTGAGAGTTGTCTTAGAAATTGAGAAAATTCCTTGTGGGGGTTCATACTAACTTTTAGAATGTAGCTCATTGGATGCCAGTCTAAACACGGAGACTCTCTCTGCATCCTCATTCCCATATGTATAGCTCTGAATTCCAGCTTGTGTCTTACTAGGCATGTAAATTTCCAATAATTCTATTCTCTTCAGCTTTTTAACATCCCAGTCACCTTCTCCAGAATCTGCACATATTCCCAGGATAAAAGAAGTCTCAGCTTCTAGGCTCATTATTTAGGGTTTTTATCTCTTCCCAGACTATGACTTGGAAAACAAACAAAAAAAACAAACAAACAAAAAAAACCCACAAAGATTCCAACATTCAAAATGAGAGAGAAGAATACAATGAGACTCCAAGGATCTATTCAGATTAAGCAATTATCCTTTTCATTTTAGCTTTTTGATGCCTTCAAGAAGGCAGTTTTTTTTGTTTTTTGTTTTTTTGTTTTTTAATCTTTTGTGGAACTTTGAGTTTTTCTTAGAGGTAAGATTGGTCTCATTTACATATGTAGTCTACCATTAGAATTCGAAGTCCTAGCAGGCCTTGCGACACTTTCTTCTGTTGAGTTCTAGAGAAGCACTTCCACTTTTTCAAAGCTCTTACCTTACCCCTGACTCTCTCCTTTGCTGCTTCTCCTTATCTTGCTAACTTATAAATGCTGATTTATTGGGCTCATTCCCCACCCTGCTCTTCTATCCACACTCATTATATCTTGTTTCATGGTTTAAAAGAGCTTTTGTGTGCTGATAACTTCCAAATGTTTGTAGAGCTCAGTTTTCTCTTCTGACCTCCAAACGCTGGTTTACAAACCAAAATGATTATTCAACATTTTTATCTGGATTTCAAACATTCATCCTTAATACCTCAAACTAGTTACTTTCCTAGTCTTTCCTAATTTAGTTATTGGTGATTCTGTTCTTCTAGTATTTGGGTTAAAGAACTTAGTGTCATCCTTGACTTTTCATTTTTCTCTTAAACCCCACACCCAAGCAATCTGTAATTGTATTGATGTTGTCCTTAAAGTATATCCAGAATACTCAGGCTCTTTCTCCAAATCTCTTTGATAACATCATGGCCCAAGATCCTGCATTATTGTAACAGATTCCTATTTTTTCTGTTTCTATTATTGCATCCCCTCCGCCACTCTATTCCATACTCAGCAGTAAGAATGATCATTTTAAGTCAATAACCTAACTGATAACATCTTGTAGTGATTGTAGGAACTATTCTTAGTGCTTTATAGATGTTAATGTTTTGTTTTGTTTTGTTTTGCTTTCCTTGACTTTGCTTTGTTTTGTTTCATTTTTGATACGGAGTTTGCTCTTGTTGTTGAGGCTGGAGTGCAATGGCGCGATCTCGGCTCACTGCAACCTCCGCCTCCTGGGTTTAAGTGATTCTCCTGCCTCAGCCTCCCTCCCGAGTAGCTGGGATCACAGGCATGAACCACCACGCCCGACTAATTTTGTATTTTTAGTAGAGATGGGGTTTCTCCATGTTGGTCAGGCTGATCTCGAACTCCCGACCTCAGGTGATCCGCCCACCTTGGCCTTCCAAAATGCTGGGATTACAGGCGTGAGTCACCGCGCCTGGCCATGTTAATGTTTTCAAACCTCATACTACCCTATCTAGTAGTGCTATTAAAGGTCCTTACATTACAGATGAGTAAACTGAAGCACAGAGAATTGCTTAATGTAACTTCCTGAAGGTGTACAACCAGAATAGGTAGAGCTGGGATTTGAACGTGACAATCTGCTTTTCCACTGGAAAGTAAATCTCAGGGTAAATCAATATCAACGCCTGTCTCTATGTCTTGCCATCTCGCCACTTTCTAACCTCACCATCTATCATTCCTCTTCTGGATCACTGTGTTCCAGCTGTAACGATCTCCTTACTCATTCTTACATTTGCTGAGCACACCCCCTCCTCGTGCCTTGGTACATGCTGCTCCCTCTGCCTAGAATGCTCTTCTCTCAATATCTAGGTGCATTGCATTTTGATTTCTCTGGTCAAACGTTACCTTATAAAAGAGGTCTTTCCTGACCACCTCCTATAGAGTCACAACCCCTTCTTGATTCCCAATCTCCCTTTGAGGATTGAAATTTCTCTATAGCACTGACCACCTGGCCTGTTTTACATGTCCTTAAGGATGGCAGAAACTTAGTCTGATTTGTTCATTACTATATCTTTGTGAATCCACAATAGTATCTGGCATAAAGAAACCCCTCAAATACTTGTTGAACATAGGGATAAATGCATAAACAAATTGCTTAGCTACTTGATAGGTATCTCGTGTAGCACAGAGCAGCTGGGGCAGCTTTCTCTGACTACTTCCTGTGATTGAGCACACGGGAACAGGGGCAGGTCAGAAGAAATAAGGTCTTGCTCTGGCTGTGTCATCTGTGAGCTATATCATCTTGAATAATTGCATTCATCACCTTGACTCTCCATTTCCTTATCTGTAAAATCATGTATTGAAAGAAATACTTATTCAAGAACATGATACATTGTAAAATTGGGTAGAATTGATATGGCTATGGACACTATCGGTAGAAAAACCAACTTGGGATATAGTAGTGAGTTCTCAGCCAGGTGTGGTTTTGTGCCCCGTCCTCCTACCAAGGAACCTTTGACAATGTCCTGAGACATTTTTGGTAGAAATAGCTCAGAGGTTCAGGGGTGCTACTGGCATCTACTGGGGAGAGGCCGGGGATGGGATGCTGCTGAACATTCTACGGTGCGTAGGATCACCACCCCCACAACGAAAAATTGTTTGGCTCAAATATCAAAAATGCTGAGGTTGAGAAATAATAGTATATAGCAAATAGAGCTGCACAAGTGTTAGAATGAGGGCAAGAGTAAAAAGCACAGCTCAAACAGAGAGAACTTGAAGACATGGGCTACCCATATGAAAGAGAAAAAAGTCCTTTTCACATCCTGGAACAAAGATTGCTATCTTCGGAACATGGATAACAGGAATATCAACATAGTGGTGGGTGGCATCATGCGTGAACTTGGAAGACAATGACCACAGATGATCAGGAGCTTATCTCAACTTGCCTCAAACTACCTTCCCCAGGGCATTTTGTGATTACGCACATCCGGACCCATCTGTTGCTAATTGCAATACAGACCAGGCTCTGTTACGTCACTGAGGTGAAACCTCATCAAGTTTTAGAGGAAATAAATCCACGAGATGCTCCATAAAAGTAATCTCTACTTTTTGGCATCCAAATCTGTCAAGCATTGATGAGGCAAGCAGGAAACCTAATGAAAATAATACAAGGAAATCTTCTCATCAACACCCATCCCTAATGTCTCAGCCGTCAGGTCATTGTTTTGGCTTCTTGGGGTGGAATCTGTGTTGACAGCCAGCATCGGAAGTGCTGATTTTAAACAAGGCAAGCAGTCATTTTTACCACGTGGTCCAAATCAGTAAAAGGGTGCCTGCCCTGCCTCAATTAAAATGATTGGTTTTTAAGTGTGTTTATATTCTAGCTTCTCTCCCTCTCGTGCACAAGCACACACACATAAACACACACACTTGTAGACACTGGGCCTTTAGTGTTTGTGATGTAGGCATCTATATTTTTTCCCCTAAGGAACATGCACAGAAAAATGTATGCGAGTTAAAAAGCCTTTGCTTTATTGGCAAGGATAGTAATGGAACTAATTTGGTGTTTTGCGTTGATGCCCTCTTTCTCCTGACTTGTGTACAAAGATCATTATATAAGATGATAATTACCTTATTTGATCTGTAAGGAGAATTAGAGATGAGGATAACATTCTACTATGCCCTCTAAAGTGTCCTGGTGAAGAATTTAACAGAAGCCTGTGATAAAGATTGGACCCTGGGAACATAAGTGCTGTTTGGGTGCATGCATTGAGGTAAGCAGAGTTGCGTGCTGGGAGTGTGAAGGCAGAGAAGGGGACAGGGCAGGGCAGGATATCCTCTTCATCAACATTATACATTGCTTTTCTCATCATTATCGTAGCAGAGTCACACAAATTGTCCTGGCCCAAACACTTAGAGGACCATAAACTGAACCCACCCTTCCATTAGGTTCAAAGGAAAATGATTATACAAGGAAACTTGTAATGTCCTGTCTAGATAGATAATGTAGCCGGATAATGAAGATTAAAAACTGGCCTGGTGGCACTGTGAAGAGGTTAAAGTACTTCTGCAAGGTGCAAAGGAAACATGAATGATCCAAACCCTAGAAGAAAATACAGCTTAGTAGCAGGAGGATTGTTTATATTATAATAACAGGCTCATTTCTTTTCTAACTCGTAGGTAGCATTTCCTTTTGACTCTTTGAGCAGAAAAGCAAGAGTGGGCAGAAATGACTTCAGTAGCTAATACTGGTGCTTTAGTGCTTGGAAGGGGTTCCATACGTAATTTTATTTTTAAAAAAATCACTTAGTAAGGACCTAATATATGCTAAGCACTGGTTAGGAGATACAAAATACAAGGAAAATAAGGACATGGTTTCTGAACTCCAGGAATTTAAAATGGAATTGGAGGTGATAGATACACTAATTTATTGTTAAGAATGTGTTGTCAAATTATGGCCCAGGAGCCAAATCTGGCCCACTGCCTGTTTTTGTGAATAAAGTTTGATTGGAGCACAGCTATACCCATTCATTTATATGTTGTCTGTGCCTGCTTTTACATTTCAACAGCAGCGTTACAGAGTTACAACAGAGACTGAGACCCTACGGCTTCCAAAGTCTGAAATATTTAATATTTGGTACTTTACATAAATGTCCCTGTAGCTAGGACAGTAGGTATGTAGCCTACATTAATGTCGCATACATGGAAGTAAACACTTTATGAGCACCACTGTCGTTAGTGCACCAACGTGCATTGTAGTAACTGCCATATTACCCACATTTTGGAGATTAAAAAATGTAGCTTAAGACATTAAATACTTTAATTTCTCAATGTCACATGAGCAATAAATGGCTGATCTTGGATTTGATACCACAAATTTTGATTTTTACAGCCCATGCTCTTAACTGATACACTCTGTAGACAAGAGCCGTACATATTCAATAGGAACAGATATGTCTTTGTCAATTTTCTTCTTTTTTTTTGAGACGGAGTCTCGCTCTGTTGCCCAGGTTGGAGTGCAGTGGCGTGATCTCGGCTTACTGCAACCTCTGCCTTCTGAGTTCAAGCAATTCTCCTGCCTCAACCTCCTGAGTAGCTGGGATTACAGGCGCCCACCACCATGCCCAGCTAATTTTTGTATTTTTAGTAGAGACAGGGTTTCACCATGTTGGTCAGGCTGGTCTCGATCCCCGACCTCGTGATCCACCCGCCTCAGCCTCCCAAAGTGCTGGGATTACAGGCGTGAACCACTGCGCCCGGCATCAATTTTCATATCAGGTGTTCAATAATTAATTTTCTTTTTTTTCTAGAACTGAATTAAATTTTTCCCTTGTATATTCTTTTTCCAGTTTGCAGAATCCTGTTTAGTTTTAGAAAAAGAGCCAATTCAAAGTTTTTCCTCTTCTTTATTTGATAGTTTAATAATTGTTCTCAAGGCTAGGGTAGATTGGTAACCATGGTTCTAACTCTTCACCCTTTCTATATCCTTGCCCTCTACCATATAACTTTACAGTGTATTTCCGACTGTCATGGGGTGTATTTCTCCTCCGGACACAGCTCTGTGACTTTTTTGATCAGTGGGATATTAGCAGACATGACAGAAAGAAATGGAAAGTCCTCAAGTGACAGGGCTTATCCTCTCTTCTTCCTCTACTACTCATCTGTATTCTCATGGCAGTAGAAACAGTAGAAAATAAGAAACATGTGAAACAGAGCCAAGTCACCTCCAGTGTTCAACTCACAGCCAGCTGATTTCAAGACAAGTAAAAAAAGTCCAGAAAAAAGTAAACAATAGATGATTATCATTGTATCCCATGGAAAGCTTATGGTTTTTTGCTATGCAATGTTATTTTGGTAACAGGCAATGGGTACAGGGGAATATGTAACATAGAGATACTGGGCAGAGAGTAGTAGAGTATGTTGGTCTGGTTCTCTGTTATAATTGCTTCCTTATGCACTCTTCTGAGAAGCAGATCATCCAATCTGAACCTTGAGCATCATGACCCCTCCAAATTGGAGCTTAGAAATATGTAAGTGGAAAAGTGTTCCTATTTCTCCACATCCTCTCCAGCACCTGTTGTTTCCTGACTTTTTAATAGGAACACTTTTACACTGTTGGTGGGATTGTAAACTAGTTCAACCATTATGGAAAACAGTATGGTGATTCCTCAAGGACCTAGAACTAGATGTACCATATGACCCAGCCATCCCATTACTGGGTATATACCCAAAGGATTATAAATCATGCTGCTATAAAGACACATGCACACGTATGTTTATTGCCGCACTATTCACAATAGCAAAGACTTGGAATCAACCCAAATGTCCATCAGTGACAGACTGGATTAAGAAAATGTGGCACATATACACCATGAAATACTATGCAGCCATAAAAAAGGATGAGTTTGTGTCCTTTGTAGGGACATGGATGCAGCTGGAAACCATCATTCTTAGCAAACTATCACAAGAACAGAAAACCAAACACCGCATGTTCTCACTCATAGGTGGGAACTGAACAATGAGATCACTTGGACTCGGGAAGGGGAACATCACACACCAGGGCCTATCATGGGGAGGGGGGAGGGGGGAGGGATTGCACTGGGAGTTTTACCTGATGTAAATGACGAGTTGATGGGTGCTGACGAGTTGATGGGTGCAGCACACCAACATGGCACAAGTATACATATGCAGGTAACAAACCTGCACGTTATGCACATGTACCCTAGAACTTAAAGTATAATAATAATAATAATAATAAAGAAATATGTAAGTGGGGAGTTAAAGTATACAAAAGCACCAAAGAGCTGGAAAAGCAGGATGGGTCCCACTGAAGAGTTAGTTAATGAGCGAGAACACTAAGTGTACGTTTTTAGAAAACCAATTATGTAAAAAAAATTTAAAAGAAGACAGTAGGATAAAGGTTAATGAGGTGTAAAAATAGACCCCAAAGATATACTATCAGAAATACCAGAAGAGAGAAAAATTCATCTCAGAATCAAATAAATAAATTCTCAAATTGAAAAGACTCACAAAGTTCCAAGAAATATGAATACTTTTAAAAAGTAAAATTTGACCCTCAATATACCCCCATGATATGGGAAATATGATATCACAATTTCACAGATGGGTAACTAAGATATGAAGCTTTTAATCTTCCTAGACACTTTATATGTTAACACTCATCTCCATGACATTAATTCTCAAAACGATTCTTTAAAATATGAGCTAGGATTATTCCAGGCTAACAGATGGAAAACTAGAGCCTAGACAAGTAATTTATACAAGGTCATTCAGGTAATAAGTGCCAGAAATGGGTCTTTAACCAAGATGCCCTGGCTCAAAGAGTATATGTTCAACCATTATGCCATTGTTGCCATATAGCTGACTAAATGGAAACTTACAAGTAAACACAAATGGAACTTTTAATTCTCATTGCATCACAGATTTTAAAAAATCATGAAGCAGTATCTTCAAACTTCAGAGTGTGTGTATATATATGTAAATATGTGTATATATGTAAATATGTATATATATATATAAAATATATAAATATTAAGCCAGACTTCTGAATTGGTTTTATTTTCTCAGATCGTAATTCAGCCGTGGATTTAGGACTTTGCTTTGGACTATAGTAAAGTGACTGGTATAGGACTTGACCTCCTACCATAAGCAACTAGAAAACTGGAAAAAATGTAGGAAAAAAAGAGCTGCTTTAGATAATCAACAATGGATAGCATCTGTGATCTGAGAAAAGGACAAATGAGTTATGCTCAATAATTCCTCCTGCTTTCTGCTCAAAAGCATTCATTGGCCTGCAATACGAAATTCATCACACTTTAAAAAAAGACCGAAAATTATATTCCCACTATTATTTTACTAATTATACATATAATTCAATCAAAATTGTCTAGACATGTACAGAAGAAGGAAAATATGAACCATAATCAGGAGAAAAATTCCACAGAAACAGGTCCCGAGATAACAGAGATACAAGAAGAAGAAGACAGGGACTTTACAAGAGCTATTGTGCACAAGTAAAAGAAAAAAAACAAATGTGCACTACTCAATACAATACTTTGCCTCTGGTCATCAAAATACGTGTGGGGAGTTCTCCCTACTCACCAAGCAATTCTCCAGCAGACACTAATTGGATGTCCTATAATTTAATTCAATTCTTATACTATCTACCTGGAGACTGTGTCAGATTCCACAGGTGAAGGTGTCAGTTCCACAAAACCGTCCCTACTTCAGATGCCAATCACAAGCCATCCATATCTTTGGATTCCCAGAAACCCCTTCTTGGGTTCAATTAATTTGCCAGAGTGCCTCACAAAATTTAGGGAAAGACTTCACTTATGATTTATTACATTGGATGTTACAAAGGATAGGGAAGAACAGCTAGAGGGAGAAGATCCATAGGACAAGACATGTGGGGAGGGACCCAGAACTTACAAGCCCTCTCTAGGTGCACCACCCTCCAGACACCTCCACGTGTTCGGCTGTCCAGAAGCTCCCTAAACCCCACCATATTTTTGTTGTTGTTGTTGTTGTCGTTGTTTTGTTTTGTTTTGTTTTTGTTTTGTTTTTGAGACAGAGTCTCGCTCTGTCACCCAGGCTGGAGTGCAGTGGCGCGATCTCGGCTCACTGCAAGCTCCGCCTCCCGGGTTCCCGCCATTCTCCTGCCTCAGCCTCCCGAGTAGTGGGGACTACAGGCGCCGCCACCACGCCCGGCTAATTTTTTGTGTTTTTAGTAGAGACAGGTTTCACCGTATTAGCCAGGACAATCCCTGTCTCCTGACCTCGTTATCCGCCCGCCTCGGCCTTCCAAAGTGCTGAGATTACAGGCGTGAGCCACCGCGCCCGGCCCCTTTTGGGTTTTTATGATGGCTTAATTGCATAGATGTAATTGGTTACATCACTAACTGTGAGTTATCAACCTAACTTTCAGCCATTCTCTCTTCCCCAGATGTCAGGCCCTATCCTGAGCTATCCTGGAGCCTGCCAAAAGTCACCTCATTAGAACAAAAGATGCTTCTACCACTCAGCAAATTTCAAGGGATTTAGGAGCTCTGTGTCAGGAACTGGAATCAAAGACCAAATATTAAAACAAAAGATTCTCCTAGCACCCCTATCGTCAAGGGTTTTTGAAGCTCTATGTCAGGAACTGGGGACAGAAACCAAACATATATATATAGTGTGTGTATATATAGTGTATATATATAGTGCATATATATGTGTGTGTATATATATGTATGTAATCACAATATTACAACATATTTAAGGATTTCCAGAAAAAAAAATGCAGATAAGAAGAGAAATGAAAGACATAGTTTTAAATCAGTGGAATTTCTAGAAAAGAAAAACACAATGTTTGAAATGAGAAATTAATTGGATTGGCTTCATAGAAGATTAGACATAGGAAAAGTAAAACACAGTAAAACCGAAGATATGACAAGAGAAGAATTCTGAAATGAAGACAGAGAGAAACAGATACAAAATAAACAAAAACAAAAACGTGACTTGATGACGTGTGACATCAAGTGGTATAACATAGAGACCCATAGGCCAGGCGCAGTGGCTTACGCCTGTAATCCCAGCACTTTGGGAGGCCGAGGCAGGTGGATCACTTGCGGTCTGGAGTTTGTACCAGCCTGGCCGACATGGGGAAACCCTGTCTCTACTGAAAATACAAAAAATTAGCCAAGTGTGGTGGCATGCACTGGTAGTCCCAGCTACTCCAGAGGCTTAGGCAGGAGAATCACTTAAACCCAGAAGGTGCAGGTTGAAGTGAGCCGAGATTGCACCACTGCACTCCAGCTTGGGCAACAGAGTGAGACTCTGTCTCAAAACACAAAAACAAAAACAAACAAACAAAAAAACAGAGATCCAGAAGTAAAGTGGAATTGAAAAAAATGGAAGAAATAATAACTACAAACGTATAGTCCCATGAAGCTAAATAATCTCAAATATAATAAAGAAATAAAAATAACACTGAGTCATATCACAATCAAAAGGCTAAAAACTAGAGTTAAGAGACAGTCTTAAAGAAGCAGAGTAAAAAAGATGGACATATTACCCACAGGCAAGTAAAGTTAAAATTAACTAAAACTTTTAAGAAAACAATGGAAGCCAGTGAAGTAATAATTCTAAAGTTCTGAAATAAAAAAAATTCAGTGTGAAATTCTACATCTAATAGAAAATATTTTTTAGATATAAAGGAGAAATAAACATTTTCAGACAAAGAAAGCTGAGAGAATTTACTGTCAGTAATGTGTACTGTCAGAAATATTAAAGTTTTCCTCAGGTAGAAGAAAAATAAGAACAAACAGAAACTCGGAAGGCCACCACAAATAGTAAATATGTGGGTAAATATTGAAATTTTAAAAATATATAATTAAATGTCAACATTTTAAAAAGTATGTTGAAATTTATAGTACATGTAGAAGTTAAAGTATGTACTACAAGCACTAACACAAGGATAGAAGTTGAAAAATGAAAGCATTTGTTGTAAAGCTTTTTTATTACACAAAATGTGGTCTGATATTATTTGAATGCAGGCAGTTATAAGTTAAAGTTGCTTATTGTAAACTCTAAAGCAATCACTACAAAAATTAGAAATAGAACAACTAATAATTCAATGATGGAGAAAAAGTATAATATAATATGCAAATATGCTAAATGCAAAAAAGGCAGGAGCACAAGAAACAAATGAAAAGCATGACAAATAGAAAATAAATAGCAAGATAATAGATTGAAGTCCAACCATACTGATAATCAATTAAATATAAATGGCCTAAATACTATAGTTAAAAGGCAGATAGGTAATTGCCATAGACTATATTATCTCCCAGAGCTCCAAGAGTCATATTAACTTTGTTTTCCCCACTTTTCCCTCATGTCACTGATATGCTGTGGTTTAATCTGAATCAAATTTATGTGCATGAGACAGAGTTACAGTAGGAGGACTAGAAGCCACCAATCTGGCTTTAGAGATTTGTAGAAATAGACAGTAATGTCATGTCTATCAAAAAGCCCATTATGAAGGGAGATCTGCAGGACTTACAAGTTCTCTACTGCATCACAAGCACCACTAGTACCACCAGCACCACCAGTACCACCAGTACCACAGTGATAGAGAGGAAATGGATGGTGAAAGTAATAAGGATTGCAAAGAGGAGGAGGAGGATTTGCAATATGCGGGATATGCATAAGATGGACAATTATAATGAATCTCTTGATGATGGAGAAGATAATAAAGTAGACATGGAAGGCCAATAACTGGGCCAGGACCAGGGAATAATCTATAACAAGTGTCAGTAACTAGGTTCCATGGGCTCAATCCAGCCCATAAAATCTAAGATGTTTACTATCTGGCCCTTTACAGAAAAATTTGCAGCTTCCTGGCATAGAGAGAAGGAAAAAAATTGCCTCAAGGAAACCCTGGGGCAGCTCCACACTTGCCACACCCTTTGCCAGTCTGCTGGTGACTGAAGGTCTGAAATCTCGCATTAAACCCTTCTGAGATGTTGCAAGGGCAAGGTCCTGACCTCCTTGACTTCTCTTGGACCATCAACCAGCTCCTAAATCCCTTGAGGCAGAGCCCCATATGGGCAGCATTTTGCTTCCTGTTTGCCAAGTTTGCAAGTTTGGCTCTTGTCTCTTTCTGTCTCTGTCTCTGTCTCTCTCTTTCTCTCTTTCTCTCTCTCTCTTTAAGATAGAGTCTTGCTCTGTCAGCCAGGCTGGAGTGTAGTGGTATGATCTCGTCTCACTACAACTTTCACCTCCGGGGTGCAAGTGATCCTCCTGCCTCAGCATCCTGAGTAGCTGAAATCACAGTATGATCTCGGCTCACTGTAACCTCCACCTCCTGGGTACAAGTGAACCTCCTGCCTCAGCCTCCCGAGTAGCTGGAATTACAGGTCGCACCACCACACTCGGCTAATTTTTGTATTTTCAGTAGAGATGGGATTTTGCCATGTTGCCTACACTGACCTTGAACTCTTGGCCTCAAGTGATCCACCGACCTTAGCCTTAGTGCTGAGATTACAGGTGTGAGTCACTGCACCTGGCCTCTGTCTTTCTTTAATAAAGACATGGCACTAATTGAATAAAATCCAGAGGTCGTCAGACTAGAAAAAAAGAACTCACTATTTCTGTCCATAAGAAACCTACTTAAATATAAAGACATATTTAAAAGATAGAAAAAGATGTAGCAGGCAAGGACTATTCATGAAGAAACAGGAGTGGCTATATTAGTATCCAGAAAATGTAGGCCCAGGACAAGCAATATTGCCAGACATAAAGAGAGATATTTTATAATGATAAATGAGTCAATTCATTAAGAAGCAGTAACACTCCTAAATAAGTATGTACTAAATAACAGAGCTTCAGAATACATCAACTGAAAATATAGAAAATCAACAATTATAACTGGAGATTTCAACAATCCTCTTTTAGTAAATGATACAAGTGGCCAAATATACCAGGAAGAATATAGAAGACCTAAACAACATTATCAAACAACTTCACATGTGACGTTTATAGAAAAAGTTACTCAACAACAGTAGAGTATGTATTCTTTTACCAGGTATACATGGTAAATTCACCAAGTCTCCAGGAAGCTAATGGCTTAAACATTACAGACAGTTTTCTGATTACAATGAAATTAAATTGGAAATAAATAATGAAAAGATCTCTGCAAAAATCCCGAAATATGTGGATTTTAAGTAATACATTTTTAAATAACCAATAAGTCAGCTAACTAATAATAAGAAAAATCAGAATATATTTTGAAGTGAATGAGCATAAAGACACAGCATGACAAAATTTGGGGGATGCAGCTAAAGCATCCTTAAAACAATTTAGAATTTTGAATGTGTATATTAGAAAATAAGAAAGTTCTAAAATCAACGATGTACATTGCCATCTAAAGAAGTTAGACAAAACAGTTGAAATAAACATAAAAATCATAAAGAAAAGAAATCAGTAAAATAGAAAACAGATAAACCATAGAGAAAATTAATAAAGCTAAAATGTGGTTCATTCCAAACATCAATAAAATTAAAAATACTTTTAACCAGACCAGTTAAGTGCACGCGCGCGCGCACACACACACACACAGAGCACAAATTACAAATATCAGGAATGAAAGAAGTAGACATCACTCTAAATTCTGTGGTAGCTAAGATGACCCCAGTGATTCCCACTTCTTGGTATGCATGCCTTTGTGTACTCCATTCCACATTGAGAGAGAGAAGACATATAACCAAAAAGATACTGTGGAAATAATCAAGTGTCACTTCCAACATTAGGCCTTAAATGTTTTCCATTGAATCACTCACTCTGGGAGAAGCCAACTGTCATGTCCTTACCACAAACAATAAGCCTAGTGGTGAGGTCTTTGCAGCAAGGCTCTAAGGCCTCCTACCAACAACCAGCACTAAATTGTCAGACCTGTGGTTGAGCCACCTGGAAGCAGACCCTCCTTGCAGTCAGTGCTTCAGATGACTGCAGCCCTCGCTGACATCTTGACAACAACTTCATGAGCGATCCTGAGCCAGACCACTCGTATAATCTACTCTTCAGTTCCTGACACATTGACTCAGTGAGCTTTTAAATATTTGTTAAACATCTAAGGTTTTGTTTATGCAGCAATAGATAATACCATTCCTACAGAAAGAAAACAAAAAATATTATAAGCAACTTTATATCAATAAATATGATGACTTAAAAAAATTGACAAATTCTTTGAAAGACAAAATTATGACATAAAGAAATGAAAAATCAGAGAAAGTCTATATATATGAAATCAATTGAATTCATAAATAAAAACATTTCCACTATGAACTTCAGGCCATGATAGCTTCACTGGTGAATTCTATCAAACATGCTAGAAGAAAACAATACCCATCTGCATGAAGTTTTTGAGAAAACAGAGGAAAAGAGAACATTTACCAATTGACTGCATGGAGCCCATCATAACTCTAATATTAAAACCTGATCAAGACATAACAATAGAAAGACCATTATCTTCATGAACATATTGTAAACACCTTAATTAAAAATAGATTGAATCCTAGTTTGATTTTGATTTTGATTGTATAATATTGTGGAAAAAAACTAATCTAGGTATGGATATCATGAAAATGTAGTGAATGTTTTTTTTAATATACATTGCTTGAAAACAAGATTCCAAATCAGAATGGATATTTGACGCTCAGAGGATGTGTCCACTGGGAGTTGTGATTCTCCCTGTCTCATCAGTGAGATGAGTTTAACCAGTGAGGTTACATCAGGTGGACAGGTACAAATTTAGTATTTCTACTACACATTTAATCAACTCTTACCTGCTACCATTGAAGTATTTGACTTGGGAACTCTTCTCTTGACAGAGCTGAATTTAAGTAATGTTTGCACAGGATGATGATTTATATCTATATAGTATATGCCTGTAGTGACAATAACAGTGTATATGATATCAGCAAAACAATTCCCCTAAAGAAAGTTTTGAGGACAAAATGTCGAAAAGTAAACTCCACTGAAATGAAGAACGAAGTAGGCAAAATTGAATTGTAATAGTAAGAAGACTTGGTTTTCTATAAGGGTAAATTTTTGTGAGTTGATTATTAAGTTAATTCAAAGGTCCATTATTGATCTGGGAGCTAGGGTTGTCTTAGCTTTGTTTTTTCATCATGATGGAAGTTGAAATTATGCGTTTGTTAACATGAGAGTGATAACAGAGGACACCCTAAGTGTCCCAAGAGAAATGGTCATTGTTATATAATATGCATACCTGTTACAATTTAAACTATAATATTCCAACAAGATATATTTTAAACATGTCGGAAAAAAGGTGAGATCATCTAAATTTTGACTGTTTGTTTTCTCCATTTTTCATAGAATGATTTGTTAATATTTCTATTAATATTTACTTAATTGTTGGCTTTGGTTTTCAGTAAACACATGTTGTTATAATTGCTTGATCCCTTTTATGTACAATCATAACCTCAGAGGTTGACCACAAACAGGCAGAAGAGGTGAGGTGGGAAATGTACTCCATCCTGCCTTCTGAGACACAGTTCCTATCAGCCCAGCCCTGTGCTGTAATCCTTCCATTAGGTTCACCTAAAAGACAAATTGTCTTCAGAAGACCACATAAAACGCAGAAGTGGAAGGTGAGACATATAACATACTAAGCAAAAATTATCTAAAATTCTGTGAATACACTCATAAATTTCTCAGAGAAGAAAAGGAGGAAATGATTGCATTTTGCTTGTAATCCCTGAATAGCCAGGTGGTATTGTCAGGTATGCACAGGTGTTTAGGGAACAATTAGAGGGAAAGAGAGATGATCAAAGTCAGAGGAGTACTCTAAGTCAGAGCTTTTCTACACTTAGGAATTTCCTAGCACTTGAAATTGTTTCCAATTCATTTCTAAATTCAGATTCCGATTTCATGCTTTTCTGGAACCATGTGAAGTGTACCTTTTTCAAAAATATTTATTTGATTAAAAGGATCTGACCCTATTTTGTTTCAGCAGAGCTTGTGGGTTTGATTCTCTGTGATTGAGTCTATTTATGGAAATTTCGTGTACCAAAAGTTTGCCTTTCAGCTGGGCATAGTGGCTCATTCCTGTAGTCCCATCTACTTGAGGCTGAGGCGCGAGGATTGCTTGAGTCAAGCATATGATGATTTATATCTATATAATATATATATACACACACACACATATATATATGTATCAGTCAAGGGAACATACTGAGATCCCTTTTCTAAAATAAATAAATAAATAAATAAATAAATAAAAATAAAGCTGACTTTTCAACTAGGTTAGGAACTCTGAGTGCATGAATCAAGTTACCTCCTTTATTAAATTTTTCAGTTGCATCTATCATGAACTCTATATACAAATATAAAATGTGAAATACAATTCCTCAATCACTAGCAAATTTCCTTCTGCCATTAACAGATATTCCTCCTTCCCTCATTAAAACACCATACATTTTCCTTTACTTTTTTTCTATTCTCCTTTTTTTTTTCTTGCCTTCTCTTTTTCAGAAGGAAGCATTTGAGGAATTCTGCCCTTCATCTTACTTGTTCCTGTAGTCCTGGTGTTTGTCCAAGTGTGAGACCTGAGGCTACACCTCACATTCGCAGCAATTGTCCTCATGCAAGACACAGGGAAAGAGACAGCAAGCAGGATTATCCTAGACTTAGTCTACATGACAGGAAAGGCATGAACTGTAACAAGTAAAAAGCTGTTTTGTTTTTAAAAAATAGGGGTTGCTGATGAAGGAATCACATCTGAAAGAAATAACACTTTTCACGGGGGCCAGATGAAAGCAGCTTAGGGTCTTCCAAAGTATGTATGTGTGTGCGTGTGTGTGTGCGTGTGTGTGCACACTTGGATATACTATAAATTAGCCTCAGACAGAGGTCTGCTATAACACAGTTAATTCCGAAGAGTTTTCTATAAACTCCAGTGATAATGCTTCTTTTTCAGGTTCAGGGAACACCAGTTTAGCATCACTAACAAGCCACCTTATGGGTGTAGATAAAGGATGGGCGCCACAAAGTCTATTTGGACTAAACTTTTCACTGTCCTCACTTTTTGATAAGGACCTGAATATAAAACTGAGTAACTGCTCTTGCTTGGGATGGAATTGCTCATTGTAGTCTTTGGAAAAAGAAAAGGAAAGGCCAAGAGGTAGCGAAAAAACGGAAAACATCTTGCCTGGTTTGCAGTGGGCCTCTCCCTGTTTCCTCTCTTCTCTTGGCCCTTTAGTGCCCAGGGCCCTCATATCACCCATGGCTGTCTCTCGAGCTGTTCTGCATTTCAAAATGGGTTTCATCTCATTATCCTTCTTTCAAAGATTTCCCCAGTGGCTCAGGCCTGTAATCCCAGCACTTTGAGAGATTAAGGCAGGAGAATTGCTTGAAGCGAGGAGTTCGAGACCAGCTTGGGCAATATAGCAAGGCCCTGTGTCTACAAAAAAATTTAAAAAATTAGCTGGGTGTGGTGGCATGCACCTGCAGTACTAGTTACTTTGGATTCAGGGGTGGGAGGATCACTTGAGCCCAGGAGTTCGAGGGAGCAGTGAGCTATAATTGCACTCCAGCCTGGGTGACAGAGTGAGACCCTGTCTCTAAAAATAATAAAAATACCGCATGTTCTGACTCATAGGTGGGAATTGAACAGTGAGATCACTTGGACACAGGAAGGGGATCATCACACACTGGGTCCTATTGTGGGGAGTGGGGAGGAGGGATAGCATTAGGAGATATACCTGATGTAAATGACAAGTGAATGGGTGCAGTACACCAACATGGCACATGTATACATATGTAACAAACCTGCACGTTGTGTACATGTACCCTAGAACTTAAAGTATAATAATAATTATAATAATAATAATAATAATAAAATATTTCCTTTCTGTCTCTCAGAGAGATATCTCACATCCAAAAACTCAACTAAGAGAGTTGCCTGCTGATATTTCAAATCTTATAGAATGAAGCTTTAAATTGTTTATCAAGGAAGTATTTTGGTAGAAAAGGATCCTTTTACATTGGCTTGAAAATAAAACCACTGCCACAATCTTCCATTTTCCCATATCTCCTCTTGGAAGCTGGGGCACAGGCCACCCTTGGGAAGCTTTGTATCTTTAATGCAGGAATTAGAAACGATACAACTCCTACCACTTAGGAAAATCAGCTTCATGCTAAATATATACAATGTCCACTTTGTCCTGACAATCAAAATTAAACATTTTTTGACTTCTCAGCTTTCAACACCTCCTCCTGCATGAGGGACATCACTCTTCAGCTGCTGGGAGACAACTGTCCCGGAGTCTCTCGTGTTCCTGCACTTCTTTGAGGAGAGGCTCTAACGATCTTTGCGTCAGACTATCTTTCCAAGGATGTTTGTATGGCAAACAGCACTGAAAGGTAGGGATGGTGTCTCCCACCACAGCAGAGGAGAAATTTGTCTGCAGGCCAGTGTAATATAGATACCTTCCTAGAGGGAAAGTGTGGGCCTATTTGCCTGCACTCCATTAGAAAAGACTATTTTAAAAGCTCTGGGTTCCTTGGCTGTTCATCACCCCTATGGGGTTTGTGGGCATGGAAAACTGAGAACTGGTGCAGTCATGAAGGTTATGAAAAGATGTTCAACATCGTTAGTATTCAAGGAAATGCAAATCAAGGTAATTAGATACCATTGCCCACCCACTTTGGTGATCATAATAAAAAATTCAGAGAATTGCAAGTGTTAGTGAGGATGTGGAGAAATTGGAACCCTTATACTGTGCTTGTGGGAATGTAAAACAGTGCAGCCACTTTGGAAAAATGTTAAACAGAGCCACTAATAACCTAGAAATTCCACTCCTAGGTATATATCCCGAATAATGGAAACAGGTACCCACATAGACACTTGTGCACCAGTGTTCATTGCAGCATATTTCACAATAGCCAAGAGATGCAAAGAATCCAAGTGTCCATCAACAATGAATGGAGAAGCAAAATGTGTTGTATCCCTTCAATGGAATATTATTCAACCATAAAAAGGAATGAAGTGCTAGCACGTACTACAATACGAATGAATTTTGAAAACAGTAAGTGAAATGAAAGAAGCGAGTCTTTAAAAAGCCACATATAATGCCATTTGTATGAAATGTCCAGAATAGACAAATACATAGATACAGAAGTAGATTTGTAGTGCTTAAGGCTGGGAATATGGGGAGCTTGGTGTGTGAGAGGGGAAGGGTGTGTGACTCCTTTTTGAGGTGATAAAATGTTCTAAAATTGTGTGGTGACAGTTGCACAACTCTAAAAAAATCATTAAATGGTACTGTCTAAATAGGTGAATTTTATGATATGTGAATTACAACTCAATAAAACTGTAACCAAAAAAGAAAAAGAAAAATGAACTCACAGCTCACTCTGCTTCAGCAACAGCACAAGCCCTCCTTGCTAGTTACTGTAGTTCAGCCAGTATCCACCCAGGGACGGGACAAATTCTGCGGTAGCAAATCCACTGGCTGAATGATTTCGTTCAAGCTCCCCTTACATGGGGAAGGGAGACAAACACGCAGCTGTACACAGTCAATCGACAACTCTCTTCCTCACATCAGATCCATTTCTTGCATAGAAACTAAAAGTAGCTAATGGTACCTATCCTAGAGGTAGGGTATAGATTATGTAATTTTTGCTCTTTTTAAGACAATCTCACGGATACGTTTAGCAATCTTCATAAGACTGTGTTTGTGCTGGAACGTGTGTTATCCTCAGATGCAATTCTAAGACAGGAAAAGTCTCATTTAATACCCTATACATTAATGTGTAATAACATATTGTAGGTCTTATTTTCTTAGTCTAATATTTTACACTAAAAGCAGACATGCTTCAGGAATAGCCACATTATTAAACACTGCTAAACTATAATTTTGTGCAGAAATTAACATTATAGAATACTGTCTAATTGTATTTATCAGCAAAAGGACATTTACAGCTTAATTTGAATTCTCTATAGTTGTTCCTTTTATTCTATAAATTATGTAATGTATCAACCCCATGAGCTCAACAAGAATTCTTTACTTAATATCACTAAGAGTCATGGTTGACAAGAGAAATTCCCTTAATAATTTGACAACAGATTTGATTTGTTTTTTAAAAAACATTTTCTGATTCCTGTATTTTATGAAGTTATATTAATTATTAGAAACTTTTTAAAAATATTTTCCACATGTATATCCAAAGAACAGGTAATTAGATTGTCTATTATTTTGATAATATAATTTTATCATCACAAATCCAGGTGGGTCACAAAATAAAATCGATCCTAGTATCTAAATATTGTCAGCCAAAATACTTGAATAATAATTATTTTATAACTCCAGGCACCTTTGTCGTAAACATTCTCCAAAATTACACTGGTTGATATCAAGCCATTTATTTGATAACTGCTGTAGATAATAGAAAATGAAGAAAATACTGGTGAGCTAAATAAATATTTTCATTTTCATTGATCTTTTAATCCAGAAAAGAAGAATGAGAAATAAAAATAGTATCACCAGAGCATTGATAAAATAATATTATAAGTGTATTGATGCTGAATTATGTAATAGAACAAGTTAAGTTAGGTTTGTGGGAGGGGGTGTAGAGGGAAATAGTAGAAAAAATATTACCACAGGATATTTAATCTATTTTTTTTGTTAATTTATTATGGCAGTTCCATTTGATTTCTTTGTTATTCAAAACCACTGTTTTATAATTTTCTAGCCCAAAGTAATTTTGGCTATCTTATGTGTTGGACAATGTAAAAGAGTCAGTAGCACCTTTTTTCTTTTTAAAAATGCATTGTTATGTTCTGGCACTATTTCCTGAGGAAATTTTTTATTATGTCTTTAGCCATCTACATGCCTACCTTGTTATTGGGGACCATTGTTTCCACCAGGAAATGCTGAAAGGTGGGAAGCTGTAAAGATCACAATTGAACCCACCAATTTCTGTTCCTATGTGAGCCTAAGCATAATAATAATGTAGACATCCCAGTAAGTAAAATCTATTGAGCACTTGTTATGTGCCAAGAACAAATGCTTTAAATATTAGCTCATTTAACTGCCAAAACAAACATGAGGTAGGCACTACTATTATTTTCATTTTATAGATGAGGAAACTGAGATACCAAAAATGTTAAGTAACTTGGTCACTCGAATTGTGATGGGAGGTCTTCACCTTGAGACCTCAGTAACTACTGCTCCAGTGCCCACGTTCATACTTTTTCCACTGTACTGACTCACAGAAATTATGAGGTACATTGGCTCATCTATAAATTACGTTTAATTACTACACTGCTTTTCATAGCTCTCCTGCTTGTGTAATCTATTGCCATTTTATAAGAGTATATTCTCATGAATGACAAACACATGACATTAAAAATACAGCAGAGAAATGGAGTGGAGAGAACAATTTATAGCATTTTCCAAAGCCTTTAAAACTAAGTTATTAGATGTCGTTTAACATTTTAAAATCACCATCCTTTAATATGCATAAGGCCTGAAATTAAAGCAAAAGCTTTAGAGAGTTCCAAACACAGAGCCAGTAGCACCATCTAGGTTCATGTTATTTTCTTTGAAAGACTATTTTGTGTGATACTGAGTAAAAATGAAACATGATGATTAAACGGGTCTACTAAAAGTCTGTCCTGAAAATCACCACTCTTCCCTAAATCCATACTCTCGATCTAGTTTTCATTACATCAGAGAAACCACAGTTTGACTTCCCAATTGTTGCTGTGAGGTGAATTTAAAAAAACTCATATTACAATACAGCTTTTCAGCATCTGTGTTGGCATACTTATTTTTACTGCTTATTTGGTCTTCAGAGTGTTCCGCTTTCTATCAATGATGCATTTTTCACAGGGTTTATTATCCAGTGAGGAAAACCAAGCAGAGTTTGGTTACTTTTCTACACTTGGTTCATTGTTTGCACTTTTCTCATGTGGGACGGGCCTTCTGTGGCTTCACACGAAATTCCTGCCTCCAATCCTGAAATGTTTCCATTAGGTTTGTGGAGGTCATTCTGATAGATGAATTGCACATGGTTTTCATGTGAATTGGTGTTTATCTCTTTAAAAGAAGTCAGAACTGGCAGAAAATTAATGAAAAATATAATATGCACAGGCTATTCTTTGCAGTATAAATTATAACAGCAAAATACAAGAAACAACCCAAATATCTATATTACGAGAATGGCTGAATAAATTATGATGCATCCACACAGTGGTGTACTAAACAGTTATAAAATGGAATAAAGGATATCTTTATATACTGCCACGTGGAATTGAAAGATGCATTGTTAGTGAGAAAAAGCAGAGTTCAGAATAGCATTTATGATGTAATCAATTTATGTGTATCTGTGTGTATATATATTTGCATGTGTATACTTTGCTTATATTGTCAGAAAGAAACAATAGACAGTCAATCCAAAAGCTAATAAAAATATTCACCTATGTGGGGAGGAAGAAAACAGGGAGTAAGAGGCAGGCATGGCAGCTAGAATTCTCTAAATATGTTTATTTTTTAATTTGACTTGGAACTATGCAATGTCTTAGAAAATAAAACCGGAAAAAAAAGTAAAGAAAGCTATCTCCCACTGCCAGAAAACCAAAAACCAACTGAAAAAAATGTTGGTTGGTTGGAAACAAATCTTAATAAAAATGTGGCAATAAAGTGCTAAACAATGCAGACAGGTAGATAGATGAGTCAATTTATTTTTATTGAGAAGAATTATCAAGAGGAAATAAAAGCCTTTTCTCTATATATCATTAGATTCTAAATCAATTACTGAGGTTTTGATATTTGCTATGAACAAGATCTAATATTGCCAAATATCTTCTTGCCCTCTGGGTATAGAAAGAAACTAAACACTGTATGAAAATTACACCAAAATATTTACAGGATGCTCGAAGTGGAGGAGGGAGTAAATCCTTGTTCCCATTTGCCTTCCTTCTACTGACTTCTCAAGTTCTTTGCTTGTCAGGGTTATAAAATCTATCATGTTATCAGATTTCACGGGTTTGTAACGAGGATGACCGTGCAAGTTTCTCCTTTGTCTTATTGCCCATTATTTCATTCATGGCTGTCAAACACTAGGGGGGGGAGGTTCCTGTTCCCTTCCAGAGGTACCGATGAATGCTCTTTGGCTTGCTGACCTTCTTGGGATTTGAAGAGTTACTCGGGAGGGTGAAACTGTCTCCCAGACTTTGCCAACCTTAGAGAAATAATTATCAGTACTAACATTGTTAAGGGTCTTGTCATTTTAAATGCAACAAATTGTTCAAATGAGTGGCAAAATTAAGATGGAAAACAGTGAAAATATTTACTAGAAATAGAACGAAGGAAAATTATGATAACATGAATTACATGAATCATAGCTAATGAACTGCTGAAGAATTGCTGGTAATTTAGAAGACTTGAACTACACCGAAGACAATTGTGTCAAAACCAAACCTGGGGTGTAAATTGATCTGCCAGTAGGTTGCAACTTGGAGAATCAATCACCATAGTATATAAAGCTGGCTTTCTTGTACTTGTTCCATCAAGCAGTATGTAGTATTAGAAAGTTTCTCAGAAGATTGTGAATGAAATTGACTAGATATTTGACGGTTCATTTTGAAAATGCAGTTGCTGCCATAATTTTCAGAATTTTACTTGATTTTCTCCCCAAGACAAACTGCAATTGGTTTGATACATTTTCTTTTCTATAATGAACAGAAATTTGATTCCAGTTATGCATAAAAAATGGTCAAAAAAGGAAAAATACTGTACTACTACTCTGTTCCATAGCCATGAAAGCTTTTAAACTTTTCTCATTTTTTTAAAAAAAGTAAAAGAATGATCAGTTTTAATAAACTTCTTTGGTCTAAAAGGGAGGCCAAACAAAAGCATTTGGAAACAAAAGGATATTAACAGTGTTTAGTATTTTAGAATGCTTCGAAGGCATGCTGTGAAAAGATTTGAAATTTGAAACTTCTGGTACCTCCCATAAGGTTTACAAATTTTATTATTAGAATGCAGAAATAGATTAGTGGATAGGATCATATACATTTTAAATTAAACTCCAAACATTCAATTTTGTTTTTTGATATAGTATGAGTAATATGATCAAGAAAAAGGTAAATAAATTTTATGAAATATAATGAGCACATGATTCCTGATGAGAAACTCTCTATATTTATTGCTGACACTTTTTTTATATGCAATCCCTGTTTTTCATATGCAAGTTCCAAAACTTTTTAGATCATGTTATTGTGTCTTGCATGAATTATCTTCCTTTGAATGTGGGGCTTTATAATGCTTTTTATTTCCCGTGAATCTCCTAAACCATTTGTAATCCTGGGACTTCTCCATAAGAACAAAATAGCAATTTGGTAAATATTCCACCCCTCTTATCATCTAAAGGAAATGGGCCAAGATATCAGCACTATGCATTCTAAGAGCATTTAATATAGTGAGAGGAGACTCTCTAATCCTTTTGCTAATTTTTTATCACAGAACAGAAAGACTTAATGTGTAGCATTTTTTTTTTTTAAGTCAGCTGAAAGAGATTGGGTGGTGACGACCTTGGCAAATATAAACAGAATACAGATCAAAAGGAACAAGTAAAAGGTCAATGGCTGTGCACCAGGCTGCACAAATACAATCAGTGTCAGGACTGAAGCTTCACAGTCAGCAGAAGATATGGGTCTCTTTGGTCCACATTCACTGAAGGGCTAATTTGCAGTTTTGGGGAGTAACAAAAAAAATACTCCTACTGGAACAGTTGATACAAAGAATAGGCTGCAAACTGTGTAGCACTATACATCTATTGGCAGTATAGCCTGGAGAATAAGATTGTAGGCTCTGAAGCCAGCCTTTCTGGGTGGGTTCTCTGCTTTACTTGATCTGTGGCCAAGGCCAACTGAATTAGCCCCTCATTTCCTTGTTTTCCTCATCAGTAAACTAGGCATAGTAATAGCACCTACTTGACAAGATTATTCTGATGATTTAGTGATTAAAATGATCGATACACTTAGTACCTAAAAACATAGTAAAGTTTCCGTTTATATTATCTAATACTTTTTTTCCAAGAAACGGGATAGAAACGTGGCATATTATCAAAAACTGTTTTAAAATAATATAGGTGCAAGAAAAACATGGTCCTTATTACATAGTTTATATATATTTCAAGGATAACAGACTTTACAATATTCTTCAAGAACTGTATATAAAGAAATGTTACTATACCTATTGATGGAACTGAAAAACATAACTTTCATTTTAAGAGTCTTATAAAGTTATCAAAAAGGACTTAAGTTAGATCTTAGGGAGATGTTCTCATAAAGTTATCAAAAAGGACTTAAGTTAGATCTTAGGGGGATGTCTTCCGGTAGAGTGTTAATCCAAGATAACTTTACCAAAAGGTGGTTTATATACTGCAGCAGGAGCTATTGGAGTTCCTACCTACATCTGGGAGCCTTCCTACCATGGTCTCATGAGAATCTCTGCCCAAAGGCTTTTTCTGGCGTGTCTAGGTCTGGATAGCTGATGCCGCTGGAGCAGACCCTAGGTGATGATGGATAGGAGATTGGAGTAAATAATCCAGCTTCCTCATCTCTAGCATAAAATCATTTACTTTCATTTCTTTCTTTTAAAAAATTAATTTATTTTAGAAATGATTGTATTATAATGTACATGTTTATAGGATGCAATTTGATGTTTTGACATGTATGTTATATAACGATCAAATCAAATGTATCATTTCTTTGTGGTCAGAACATTCAAAAGCCCCTTTTCTAGCAATGTTGCATTATACCTCACTGTTAATCATCTTTACCCAACTGTGCAATAGAATGCCAGATTCTATCTAATTGAAACTTTGTACCCATTGATCAACCTCTCTTCATCCTTCCCTACCTAATCTCTCTGGTAACCACTGTTCTACTCTCAGTTTCTATGATACTAATTTTTTTTTTTTCACAGTCCATGTACAAGTGCGATAAAGTGGTATGATAGTGCCTGGTTTATTTCAGTTCTATCTATGTTGTCACAGATGACAGAATTTCATTATGATTTCAGTTTACCGTAGCTGAATAGTGTTCCACTGTGTATATATACCACATTTTCTTTATTCATGTTTTAATTGTTAGACTGTTTGATTGACTCCATATCTTGGCTATTGTGAATAGTGAAGCAATAAATATGAAAGTACAAATATTTTTTCAACATACTGATTTCACTTCCTGTGGGTGTATACCCAACAGTACGATTGCTGGATTATATTGAGGGTCTACTTTTAATTTTTTGAGGAACCTCCATATAGTTCTCTATAGTGACTTAATAATTTACAATCTACCAAGAGTGTGTAAGCATTCCCTTTGCTCCACATTGTAATACTGTCTCCCAGAGGTCTGAAGAAGTAACCTTCTTATTAGCACACCCTATATTAACATCTTTGCATTTTCTGTTTCATTCCTCTATGCTTTACAGTTCTTTCCTGAGATCACCTCCCAAATCCACAACTTTCCCTTTTCATCCTTTTCTCAGTGTCTGTTTCTGGCCGAACCCTAAACTAAAACACTCTCTTCTTCTGAGGGGCTGTAGCAAAAATTATATGTAAAAATGCTTTTAAAGTGATTTGAGGGGCGTTCTCTCAGAAGCAGGGAGATAGATAAACTACATGGCATTTAAATGTTATCTTAAGCTATTTAATTCTATTTCCACATATATGACCGTGTGTTTTTACACTCATTTTAATGGGAATGTATATCTTCTATCAGATGTGACTCCAGAAAGAAAGGGAATAGATATGACTGGCATCCTGAACCTCTAAACTCTCTATCAGCTGCCCAAAGTTGCTCTGAGTGCACAAAAATATAAAGAAGAAACAATACAAAAAAAAATTGTGTTAATTGTCTTAGGTCTTCAGCCTCAAATCCTGTGTGGAGCTCTTGGATCTTGTTAGCTGAACTGTGCTGGCTTCTGATAGACAGAAACCCTGTTATTTTCTTCACTCTCATCTTTTCCCTAAGGAAGAAAGGCAAGGGTTGGGGTTGTTTGGATTCCAGAGTACTGATTGAACTCACTTTTGCTAGGAGTAGTGACTCATATGTGAAGAAACAATCTCCGTTTTTGATCCAGGCAGGTGAGACTTTACATTTCATTCTACGGCGAATTCCAAGACTCTGGTTTGAGCTTTGGGAGGAAAAGGGCAGGCATTACAGCTTCCCTGATTGAGGAATATTTAGATCTAACCACCATCGAAAAAATAAAATACTTCCACATGATGCAACCTAGCTCATTGGAGTTCTGCTTTGGCACAAAACCTAGCTAACAGAAAAATACTATATTTCGTACTCTGCCACAATTGTGTATACAGGGCCCTTTGAGGAGGAAGTATTGCCAGGCAAGGGAGGAACCAGGGGATTTGGGACATCTTGGAGTCTTTCTCTTAATAGCCCTCCCATATAGGATTGACTTTTCACTTGCTAAAAATACAAGAGCCAAAGTAACTCATTTGTGCAGATGAGGCAACATAAGAAGGTCTAGACTAAAAGTAGTCTCTATTTACTCCTTCTTTTTCTTCCACATTCAAACCTTGGCCACCAACAACCCACTCAGATGACAAGAGGCAAAGGACATAAACCTAACGAAAATTACGGCAAGAGAATGAGAGCGTTTTATACTCTAAAATCAAGAGGATACCAGATATCAGCTCGAATGGTCCATCTTTGGGGATTTCTGGGTGCTAAAAGGGCCAGATTCTCAAGCAGTAGTTTTTGTCATCCATTCCATGTGTACTTACTGAGTACCTACTGAACACTAGAAATATCACAATGGAAAAAATTAGAAAGTCAAGTGCCTGCCTTAATAAGGTTTACTCTAACCTGGCCGTGTGGTAATAACAAAGAATCGAGAAAGAAAAGAGATAGAAATTCCTACTCTGGGATGTTGTTTCAAATATAAAATATTATTTTTAAGCAGAACCCACAATTGTGAATGTACATTAAAGGCTTAAAGTCATTCACATGGCAAAAAGACATAAATAAATCTGCTGGAGGCTTCCAGGAGCTATTCCTATCTCATGACACAGTCATGGAAAGCAACCCTGTTTCTCCCACTTGACCTGCGTTTATTGCTACTATTGTCCTTCCTAGAGCCTTGAGGTGAAATCACATTAGGATGAATCTAACACAGTGTAAAGGAGAAGAAACACAAATCATCTCAGACCTTACAGATATCCTTGTTTTGTAAGATTCAATGATTCTGAAGCCTGTACTCCCCGTGGGTTTGCTTGTATTTGAGATACCATGAACCAATGTTATAGGGATTCCCGTTTCTTTTAGATGCAAATATGTTAATGGAACAGAAATTGATATTAACAGTAGGTGCAGTCAAAGCTCCCAAGAAACTGGAAGGTATTTGAGATAGATGATTTGGTCATCTGGGCTTGAGGCAGTAGCGTTCACATAGTACTGAGGTATGGGGGTATAGCTGTCATGGCATGTCACAGGAAACAGCTAAATCAAATATCATCCAACAGCAAGGGCTGAAGGGACTGAGTAGCCACTGCCAAGGAACAGCCTAAAGTTCATGGGATGGATAGCTGCTTCTCTTCACAATGAGCTTGGACAGACTGAACATTAAGAGCTTCCTATGACTGTTAAATGAATCCTCATCTTTTCAATTGCAGAATTGAAATAGCTGAAAAGCAAGTGTACTTTATGCTGCTGTGGAGTGTGGATTTCCATATCAAATGACTTTATAACCTCAGCAGAAAACTTAAGAAAAAGTTAGGGCAATGGTTGGTAATAACGGAACTCCCAGAATTGGAATGGAGTTACTTAGGATGACATAGAGGAGTAAAAGTAACCCAGTTATTCAACTCCAGTGAACTTTCTGTGTCAGCTAAAGTAACCCCTTTCCACTTTCTAAGGAGCTGTTCTTGCCTTGCTTACAGACTCAGAGTATCACTGGCTGGAGGGAATTACACTTCAGTGGGAAACCTGTTAACCCCATCGTAGTGTTTTGTATCCAAATCTGCAACTAAATTAGATCTAATAGTACTCTTGGGGTGAGGGTAGGGGAGAGAAATTACAAAATCAAGACTAGTAGGATATGACTTACCCACCAAAATAATTGGAATAATTTTCTAATTCATATCAGCAAAAATCTGGGGAATATAGCTGTTCTTTCTAGAACAAAAAGGAAAAAAAGTCGTAATTTTAAATTTTGCTGAATTTATCTAGATGAGAGCCAGAATTCTGGGTTCAATGTGACTTCAACAGCTGGAAGTAATGATAATTGTTTGGTTCAGTGACTAAAATATGGTCTCAGGTGGCTCTTGCTAAGTCAAACTGAGAAGGCAAAAGCTTTTTGGCATGATACCAGTAAAGGAATCCAAAGATACTGGAGATAAAATGTGAGGGAGTAAATTTAGCATATGTGGTTGACTTCTCCCCCTAACCCTCACTCTGACCCAGAGAGGGCTCTGAAGACAGAACATTCATCAATGCCATGATAACTATCCGGCTGAGAGCAGTGCCAGCATGTGAGAGATCTTTCCTGGCTGTTTATGGGCTAGAGCTGCTGGAGGAGATGTTGCAGTTGAAATGACTCCCTGATTTCAATGGATAAGGGAAGTTCCTGGGGTGACAGAAGCCAAGTGATTACACTCTATCACCAAAAGCAAGATGGATGTGATTGTTGTAATTGACATCAGGCACTGTGTCATAATCAGAGAGGTCTGTTCTCAACTGCAAGACCTTTTATGGTGGATAGACAATTTGGGATCTCTAGGATGAAAACAGATGGTGAGCCCATTAATGTCCTACTTGATTTGTATAACTAGGAAAGGACAAGTCAGGTGAATACAGGTCTGCTTTGGACACTGTAATACTGGTAACCACTCATTCAGTTTCCAAAGCCTTTTGAGTGAAGAAAAGTCCAGACATGAGGAAAAAAATTGCAACAGCAACCAAATAAGGTTCTCTGGACTCTGGGGTTATTCATTTATTTATTTATTTTTTAATGACCATGCAAAGGAAAAGGGAAATACTCAGACCTTTATGGTCAAAAGATTAGTTTTAATGTGCCTAAGATTTCTTCCTTCCAGGCAAGCTGACTGCAAATCTCTGTAGAAACTGCTATAGCCACGTGTTTATAATGAACATTCAAGGCCAGTAGAATACTGAGAGAGTATACTTAGGGTACAGGTTCTTGATTCCAAGTCCCCGATCAAACTACAGGAAAAACTTGGAGGCCAAGGATTTGCTTTGTTTTACTAGTTTAAATTCAAGACTTGACCTTTAATTTTTGATTATCCCAGGGTAGGAGCTGGCAATTCTCTAATCATGCAGCTTAAAAGTCTTGAAGGCCAAAGGTTGGGGTGATTCTCTCAGAGTCAAATATTGCATCCTAAAAGTTCCATCTGCATTATTCTACAATTAAAAGGGCCACAAATGATCATACACTTGCTTTTGTCTCTGTGCATTCCTCCAATAAATGCTGTCTCAGAAGACCTAGTACATATGCTATTAAATCCTTCGCCTTTACTTGTTTGACAATGGTTTACCCAATACTTGCTTTTTACTGATTCCTGAGATACAGAATTCCAGTGATTACAGGTCTAACATGAGTGGGGTTAATGAGGGTCATATGATAATAGAATTTTGACAAGAGGTGACAATCTAGTTTATAATTATTTCTTCAGTTACTGAATGCAAAATTAAAATACAGCCAATCTTTATTAATCAAAGGTTTGTATTGCAAATTTTCTACTCAAAAAAATTTATTTGTAACTTGGAAATCAATACTGGCAGCATTTTCATGGTCACACAAGAATTTGCAGAGAAGCAAAAAACTTTGAGTCACCCGTCATGCACATTCCCAGCTGTGGTCTTACCAGTTGATGTTCTGCCTCCTTATTTGAGCTCATACAGAGTTGACCAGAGGGTGGAGATGGTGGGGGGCAGAGCAGAGTAGTGCAAGAAGCTATGTCTCTGGGGACAGTTAGTTGAGAGTTTGAATCCCAACTCTGCAACCTGTTGTCTTAGGCAAGTCTCTTAGTTTTAAACCTTGTTTTTGCTTTTGTAAAATAAAAAAAAAAGAATCTGTCAGGTTGAGTTGTTCCTAGAATTTAAGATTATAATCTATGTTAGATATGTACATGCATACTTTCCCCTAAGAGAGATTGTTTAATCTCCAATAATTCAGTGTTGCCACTTTATGAAACAAATCTACCACAAATAACGAGTATCGACCGTAGATGTTTCCATCAAAAGACAGAAATTCACATCGGTTCCTTGACCACGTAAAGTTGAATGATAATATCGTCTACCTCTTAGGGCTGTTGTGAGGTTAGGTGAGTTAATATATTGCTCTGTTTGGCTAGCGATGAAAGACAGAGTTACCACAGAGAATGACAAGTGATTAGCAGAAGTGTGATTAAGTAGAGATCCAGTATTGCAGTTTTGTAGAAGATGTAGTCCTTTCATTGGGGCAAATCATATAGCCCTTGGTAAGCATACATTGATTTGAAAAATGTTCTTTGTTCTGTCCCCCACAGCAGGAAGTAGCATGGGAAGCTTGTTTTTCACGTCAGAGAGATGGTAGTACATCTTCACTCACTTGCCAGTGGGTTATTTCAACTCTCTAGTTCTGTGTCCACATGTCATTCATCAGGGTCAAGTAACTATGTGTGAACACCCAGGACAACACACTGGCCACTTTGCTAATGACACCACATAGATAGAAAACACAGCAGAGTCCCTATTACCTTGGCAAAACACCCAGATGCCATGGTCTGGAAAACAAATGCTCCAAAGGTGCAGGAAGTTGTATTTCCACAAGGTTTATAAGGGTCATGTGATCTAAGTATGTCCCCTTCAAAATGAATTTTTTAAAAGATCACCTTAGTTTTGAAAGAAATAGAAATCAACAAACAGTTAATGCTTAAGTCAAAGATCTCACAGGAACATAAGACCATAGCTGTCCAATGTCAACTCAATATTATGACTCATCGTGTTATAAATTTTGATATATACAGTGGTTGAGTTTTATGTTCAGTAAATATGTGAACTTGGGTAAGTTTCTTCTCTTCCCTTCCCTTCCCTTCCTTTCTCTTTCCTTCCCTTCCCTTTTTTGAAACAGGGTCTCGCTTTATTGCCCAAGCTGGAATGCAGTGGTGCAATCATAGCTCACTGCTGCCTCGAACTCCTGGGCTCAAGTGATCCTCCCACCTTAGCCTCCTGAGTAGCTAGGACTGCAAGTATGCACTATCATGCCTGGCTAATTTTTTAAAAAATAGTTTTTGTAGAGATGGGATCTCACTATGTTGCCCAGGCTGGTCTTGAACTCCTGACTTCAAGCAATCTTCCCACCTTGGCCTCCCAAAGTGCTGGGATTACAGACATGAGCCACTGCACCCAGCCAGTAAGTTTCCTTTCCGGTTTTTGTTTCCACATTAACTAGAGGTTAATGATAATCAGTATCTCTCAATGTTTTTAGGGCATTAATTGGATTACTGCACGTAGTGTCCAGCACTTAGTAAGGCTTATTTTATTTAGGGCTATCATCCTTTTTAGAAGAATAGACTCTGTCCTTCGTGGAACAGGACCTGTAACACTGCAGAACCCAGAGTTGCAGGGCCAGGAAACACAAAGTCTCCTGATGGATGATTAGGAATGATGATGATTCACTCCTGCTTTTACTGCACCCAAACGGATACATTCTCCATACTGGAGGCCATGGTACCATATAAAGTTTTCTAATTCAGTTTACATAATTCATCCTGGAATATGGGCTCCCATCCTCACAGAATATTATTACTCTCGAGTTGGCACTTCAGCTGTACCTTCTGTTGTTTATTCCAATGCTTGCAGAACACCTTCCTGACCTGGTCCTCATTCACCGCATGGATGGGACAGAGCAGTTTCCCCATTGTATAGAATGTGTTGTCTCCATAACCTTGAGAGCTACTAAGAATTATGCTTTCCTTGCTGTGATAGGAAACTCAAGATACAATAATTTGCCTTCTACTATGAAGGGAAAGTTCCAGAATGTCTTTGACCACTGGAGCTGTAAAACCCCTCCTGAAGTGGCAGGTCTAGGAACCTTCATAATCTTAACAGGGCCTTCCTGCTCATTCTGCCAGATTAGCATGATGCCATGTATAAAGTGAATCAATGTGATGCTTTGTGGAATGCACAGACAGTCCAGATCTCTTCAGACTACATTCCAACTGAGAGCGAGATATTTAAGAAAGCCCTGGGCAAACTGGGAATGTGTGTTGATTTCCTTTCTAAGTGAAGGCCAGTGGTTTCTGATTGTCTTTGTTGACTGGGAAAGAGAAGTAACTAGACAAATAACTAGCTGTAATGCCATGAACCTGCAGCCATATTTATCTGCTCTAGCAAAGAGACCACCTTCATCATGGCAGCTGATCGGCCTGCTAGTTGAGTCATCTATAATCATCCTCCAAGTCTAGTCACTTCTGGCAGGGGCCAGACTCACAAATATAATGGAGCTGAAATAAACACACCACAAACACTCTATTATTTAGAAACTTTTTTTCTTTTTTTTTTTCCAGACAGGGTGTTGCTCTGTCACCCAGACTGAGCTCAAGTGTTCCTTCTGCCTCAGTCTCCCCACGTGCTGGGATTATAGGCATGAGCCACTGTGCCCATCCTATTCAGATCTTTCAGAGTGTTATTAAACTCTGTCATCCTTTCCAGCATATAATATTTTCTATTTAATTGCCGTACTTGGAGGGGGACAATGACCATACAGGCCAAGAGCCCAATTTTCAAGTAAATCAATCATAATCATACATTTGTGAACTTTGAAAAAGACCATTGTGGGGATCTATATACCAAGCGAGACCAAGCAGTCCCACTGTAACCTGGGTTTTGTCCGCAGCTTCATTTATTACTTGGACCTTATATGCTTCCACTCCTAACAGTGGGTCCCCTATAGGGAAGGACATTGCACAGGTGTGGGGACAGTTGGTATATGGGAACTTTGTAGTGACTGCTCAATTTTGCTGTGAGTCCAAAACTACTCTAAAAAAAATAAAGTTTATTAGTTTTTTCGAAAAAGAGAGCCTGGGGAACCAAAATCTTAAGGGGCATTTACTGATATTTCCACAATGCACATGCCAGGGTCCCCAGCCAAGGTCCCGAGGTCGACAGAACAAATTGGCTTCAACTGAGCCTTCAGTTGTCTTTAAAGATTAGTTGCTATAATTCTACAACCTAAGTTTTGTCTTAAACTTTTTTGACTCTCCCAACATAGAAGAAGGACTTCTTTTCCGCTACAAAGGAGGCAGTCTGCTCTTTACACTTGGATTTCAATTGCTTATTAAGGGCCATTAAGTTTTCATTAGGAAAGGCATTGATATGACTTAATGACAGCAAGCGAGTTCCACTCTCTATGCATTGTTTCTGTACTTTTAGAAGCACCAAAGTGTTTCCCTTCTATAAGACCAGTTTCCCAAGTGGCTGCCAGTGAATGGCTAGAAATGACACTGCCTCCTTGTGCCAGGGACTGAGTTTTCATGACTCACCTACCGCATGGAATGGTGTCTTCGTGATCAGAGGGGCGGCCAGCAATTCAGTCCTGGAGCCGCATCTTTACTGCCTAATTTCTTGGACTGCTATTGGTGTCAGTTGTGTTCTCTGGGAAACAGATACTGGGCCAGAGATAAAAAACTGGAAAAAGATTTTTGTGAAAGGAAAAGGAAGGAAGCTGGATTGTGTGGGAGGAACTGTTAGAGGTAGATAGGACAAAATCTTTGGCAGACCAATGGGGAGCTCCAGGGCAAGGTCGACCTGTTAGAGAGGTTCTGAGCTGGGAAGAAATGAGAAGCCTTTGTACCTCAGCCTTTGCTCAGTCATCACCTGAGGCTGTCCTGAAAAAGTGTGGCCTTGGCTCAAGAGCTGTGAGTCAACCACACCCCTCAAATGGACTCTTTATGATAAAGCACCTGAGAGACTGAGTTCCACCTCTGCCACACAAAGTTCCCGATTAATTCAGGTAATGAAATACAATGATGAGGCTGACGTGCAGTTTCTAAGAATGGAGTCAGGACAGTTCTTCCCCAGTAGAAAAATATGTGTATGCATAATTTTCAGTTTTGCCTTTTTAAACTTAACAGCCTCCCAAAGAAGTTTCCAAGATCCACAGAATTTCATAGTCAGCATTACTATAATTTTAAATGACTGTATTATGTGATATCCAGTGTCTTAAAAGAGACTTTAAACATGGTTTGAATGGGCATTTTTGTAAAAATGAATTTCCTGGTACACAGGCATTTGGGGAAGTAAAAAAGACATTTTTTTTTTAGTAATACAATGACTTTCCTTTTTATAGAAAAGGCAACAAAAGCATAGGGTTAAAAATCATTTATGATATAATTCTTCCCTGTGAGACTTTACCATTCTCATTGACCTTTCAGCCTGAATGCAGGAAAAAAAAAAATAGAAGACTTTGTCACGGTTTTAGACTGTAGACCTATTTTTAGATGTACAACGTCATGTCCTAAACTTAATAAAAATCAAACACAAAGAGATGAAAGTGGGAACCTTCTTACAGAAATTCCTTTAGGGCTATATCCTGCCTTCATTCTACATGAAGAATTCCCACAGAAATCAATAGAAGATTAAAATAAATATCAATGGCAGGATACAGTCCAAATTATGAACGAAAAGCTTTAAACTTGACAGGTTAATTGTTTTTCAGACGATTGGAATTTGGGGCAGCATTTTCAAGAGGGAAAACCAACATTTTGGCTGCAGATAAATTAGTGCACAGTATTTTGTATAGCAAGGCCTTATCTACGGAGTTATGTCCACCTTTTGTTTTAAGACATTGGTTTTTGCTATTTGAAAGGGAAGTTTCCAGAACAAGCATCATGATTTTCCATTAGTGGGTCAGGTTTCCACTTTGCCTTTATTTTAACTAGGACAAACGGTATGCAAAGTGAAAGAAACTCATTTCTAATACTCATTGCTTAGCCACATTATTTCAAAAATTCGCAAGAAATAAAATATAATAATATTACAAGTGAGAGATTTAAAGATAAGACTGATTAGTAAGAGTGATTATAATGTCAATTGCCTACAAAAGTTACAACGGGTAGACATGTATACACAGTGTTTAGATTACCAGTCTTATCCTCCAGTATACTTGAATAGAGGTTTGTGGAGAAGTCAAACTGCATTTCGTAAGCTTTGCTGACACCATATAACAAATGCTTGCCCTTGGGCACATTAGTTGCTCTGAGTTACTTTTTTCTTTTCTTTTCTTTCAGAAAACAGGAAAAGAGTGCCTTCCTGTGAAAGAGGAATGAGCTTCAAGAAAGAGCAGCATAAGCATGCAAGGGTTTAGTTTCGTAGCATAACTAGAAGTCAGGAGCTGGTCACCCTTGGCGTTGGTTCAGCACTCCAGCTGACAGGGCCAGCCGTCCTGAGAGTTTTGTCTCCTTTTCTCCACTTTACTAGATTCTCTGTCACAACTCCAGGTATCGCATCTTTGTTCAAGCTTGGTGATGGAGTAAAGGAATGGTGTCAAAAAACTGCTTTTTTTTTTTTTCTCAAGAAACGTATAGACTGTCCTCTGCATCTATCAACTTATATTTCCTAGCTAGAATTGTACCATACGACCAGTCCTAGCTACAAAGAAAAGACTAGAAATAGAGTGGGATGACTGGGCGTGGTGGCTCATGCCTGTAATCTCAGCACTTTGGGAGGCCGAGGTGGGCGAATCGCGAGGTCAGGAGTTTGATACCAGCGTGGCCAACATGGTGAAACCGCGTCTCTACTAAAAATACAGAAAGTTTGCTGGGCGTAGTGGCGGGTGCCTGTAATCCTAGCTACTCTGGAGACTGAGGCAGGAGAATTGCTTGAACCCGTGAGGTGGAAGTTGCAATGAGCCAAGATCACGCCACTGCACTCCAGCCTGGCTATAGAGTGAGACTCTGTCTCAAAAAAAGAAAGAAAAAAAAGAAAGAAATAGAGCGGAGCATTTTTGGCAGAAGCAAAATTGAACTGTATCATCCCCGATACAATTCTTTTAATTATTTAAGTGACTTATCAAAATTGCAATAATACTTTGAATAAAGACAGGCATAGAGTAGAAGCCCACTCAGCTATGTGAGGTCAATGAACATCCTTGTTTTGTTTACGCCTACAAGTCCACTGTGGGAGCACCACTGTTCTATGGCAGAGTGGTTGGCACAATATGACCAAGAAATATAAGTGGCTGAATCATTAATAATCATTTCAAAGAGGCAATTCAATTCAATGAACATGAAATAAATGCTTATTATGTTCAAACCATGTGCTAGGAGCTTGGATTCAATAATTATAATGCTGGATCATAGGTATTAGGAGCTTAATGAGAGATTTAAATAAAGTACTCCAGAAATATAAAGTGATGGTAATTATTCTCCACTGGTAGATTGAAGAGGAACATAGAGAGAAAACCTAAAAGGAAATGATTCATTTCTACAGTGGTAATAGATTACAGTGACAGTGACAATACTTCACAAGGTAATTCACATTTACTTGGAATTGAGAGAAAAGACTAATGAATGAATTTTCTGGTAGATTGACAAGAGTGGTGGTTTTGATTACTTGAAAATTAAAAGGAGAGTATATAAAAGGACTTCGTTTATGAAATTAAAGAATTCCTGAATGAAGATAAGAGAAATACTGAAATTAAAATGAGATGTCTGTTTCACAGGGAAGAGAGAGTAGTTGTTTGAAATGAAAGCAAAGAAAAACAACAAAACAACACCACCACCACACACACACACACACACACCGCCCCCAAAACAGAAAACAATTTTTTTTTTTTTCCTGTAGGACCAAGGTCTTGAACACCAAAAAGTGGTTAGAAATAAAATATGTGTAAAGTACTCGTGGAAAAATGATGGTGTCATTGCTTACTGTTTAAAAAGTTGAGCACAGATTGAATTTATTATCAAAGAAACAGTTCAGACTGCTCCAAAATAAATCAATGTGCTTCCAACTTTACCTTAGGTAGAACATGGTCTGATAAAAAAAATTTTTCCCATATTGGAGTGAAATCCTCGATCTAAAGCTTGTTCGAGTTGCTACATTAGTTTCTTTATTCTAGTTTCAGCAAGTGTTTTAAGGTGATTGAGAAAAGAAAATCTCTTTGAGATTAAAAACCTGCTGTGTAGCCCAAGGAATGTAACATTAAATAAAATGTCAGGAAGAATTCACTGTACATGTTTGAGCTTGTAGAATAACTGTGTTAAATGGATATTAAACTGAGAAAAAATTGTTTTAATGTAGCCAATACACGAGTATATTAGACAGTGAGATCAGAATGTCTACATCAGAAACTTTTACTAAATACATATTCATTCCCTTTCTGTGATGATAAGAGCTAATGTTTACTGAGCCTTTTTTCTCTATCCCAGCTATTGCGTGAATTACGTTGCACATTCTCTTTGTTAATTTTCACAGCAACCTAACAAGATAGAAATTATTTTTAATTCTATTTTAGTAATGACAAAACTGAGAAGCTGCCATTTGCTTCTGTTCACGTAGTTAGTAAATAGAAATATAAACTGGACCCAGGACTCCTCCTCACCTTAACCAACCTGACTCTATAAGCAATCTACTATTCCTATCGTTTGGGTCACCGGGTATGTCAAAGGAAAAAAAAAAAAAAAGAAAACAAAACTTGGAAGTTTAGCATACCCTTCATGTTAACATTTGTAACCATATCTTATTTTAGCTATTAAATGAAATTTAAACTGAAGTTTCAGTATTCTCAGCTCTGTTAATAAACGCTTCCTTTAAATATTAGGTATAATTGCATAGCCAGTTTCCACCAATGAGTAAGTTTATCTCTGGCAATGAGTTGTTCTCAGTGTCCAAACATATTTCGTTAATTTTGCTAGGGAAGTATTGAATTTGTTTATATTATAGTGAACTGAATGTAAGAAATGCCTTAAAATTATAGTACTCAGGTATGCTTCCTTTTAAACATTCTGTTTAATGTTTAACCTTTTTTTGATTTTCCTTCTTGAAAAGAGAATGTTCATCTCCTAAAGTTATAGATTTAATTATTGTTATATTCCACATAACAGTAATTTTTGAAATTAAAAAACATACAAACACAAGCTACTCCATTAAAATGGAATCTATGTTTGAATACTATTGTCATTTTTAAGTGTATTATATTGAAATTATGTTGATGGAAACACAATCTTTTTTTCATTAGTAACTGCTTTTATGGTTTCTACAAGCAGTTCTCCATCCATACTGAGTGTGGTCCCAGGGAACTGTGGAACTAGTTTTGGAAGTGATTGGTATTGCCTGAGGATTTGGGGCCCAGAACAAAGAGAAACAGAGATCTGAGGGAAAAAGGAGCATAGGCTGGAAGCTAGGAAATATCTGAAAATGTAAGTCTATAAAATTAGACAGGGCACACACAGAAGCCCAAGTAAAGTTTCTTACGGAGTATCCGTGAGCCAGTTTGGAAAGTTGAGCTTAAAATAATCCCCTGGAGCATATGATATGGGGTAAGGATTCTTTTACAGCTTGGCAGGAGTACAACTAAACGCTGGGAGAAAGATCCATTGCAGACACTTAAAGTTATTGAAGTTCTGTTTGAAAAACTGAGTCCCTCAACAGTGGACACTTCAGATAATGGGATAATTTAACCAAGAAAGAGAGTCCAGAATAATTCCTTAAGGACTGATATTAGAAACTTTTTTCTAAGGCAACAAAACCAGAATTTATTACATTGTACCATGGACATTCTACAAGCAAATCTAATATGAATATTGAGGTTTTTTTTTTTTTTTTTTTTTTTTTTTTTAACAACAGTATCCACAGGGACTTTTATTCCTTGACTTCACTTTGCCCCTAGATCCAAAATTCATACAAATTAAGCAGTGAAAGCTGACAAGATGTTTGAATTACCTTAAAATGGCACATTCTGAATTTAAAGCAGGTGAGAAGATGACCCGACACTTGCCTAAAGTCACATACTCACTAATTGCAAGCTTGACAGAAAAAATTGTTCATGGGAATAGAAATATCTCAAGGAAATTTCTTTATGATGTAGCGATCTTCTGGGTAAAACATAGTGTGAAATTCTACACCTAAAGAACTATTATATAGTAAAACAAAATAGACTTTAGGACCTAATAGTAAGAGTTTCCGTGCACTGGGTGCCCACTGATAGCAGTGCTGTGCTTGACCTTGCCTTCATTATCCCACTTGATCCATACATTAGCCCTCCATCGCTGCTGCTCCTAATTACACAAATGAAGGTGAAGAAACAGATGAAGAACAGCCCCCAGTGAAGTTAAGTGATTTGTCAGACCTGGGTTTAGAATTCATGTTTGCTTGGCTACAAAAACTCAGTATTTTGAGCCCAGGATACATTTCTTATTAATTATAGCTTTTCTCATGTTATTTGTTGTTCCATTAACCAAGAAAATATATATTCCAAGGGGGCATCTTGTCAACACTTGAATCACATATTGAATTGATCATGACAAAAGTATACAATTAAAAGCAAAAAAAACTGTATTTTTCCTTTGGATGCTTCAGACTAAATCCTTGCATTCACTTGATTTTTGATAGAAGTGTTGGTTTCCCTGAGATATAACACACTTCTTCTTGCGCAGGTCCTAAACAAATTGAGAAATAAGATGAAGGGTAAGGTATACGGAAAATAGAAAATATTGTTGTTGTTATTTTAACTGATGAAGGCTAAGTTATGAGGGCCAAAGACGTTTGGTAAATAAACCACAGAATTAGTCAGACTTAACTTACCCAGTCAAGGCACTGGGGGCCACCAGTGTTGGGAACAGCCTGCTCCTAAGAACAACAGGGAAAGTCTATACCCAGAAGCCAAGAGCTGTCTCAAGGAAAATGGTACCCAGTTCTTTTTTTTGAAATGTGTCCATCAGATAAATCTCCTCACTCCCAGAGAGCAGAGGAAAGGGGTGAAGAAAGGGTGGGTTTTACAGCAATAGAACTGCCTTCAGAAGAAGAAAATTGCAGTTCACTTTCTCACATTCTCTTGTACCTTTCTGGGTGTAGCTTCCATGCCTCTGGTTAGATCTCCAGCAATCCAGGACAGACTGGCCTACCACACTCACGGGGGTGTTGCTTGCCTCCTCTCAAGGATGAAAAACTAGTCCTTTAGGATTCTCTTGGACCCTCTCATGGGAAAGACACGTGTTGCCCCAAGAAGGCTCTGAAATGAGTCTACTCCATTAATTAAATTACATCAGGGCCACTTAAGCTTCAAAATTTACTTCCTATTCTCTTTCCCATCCCAAATTATGTCCAAGCATGCTTTCCTATGTAACACGTCATTGATCCTGTAATAAGATTTAATGGTATTAATGAACAGAATAAAATACATAAATTCTATAATAATAAAATTTCAGAAAACTTTCATAGAAGCCCTCTTCTGCTGTCAGATTTAGAGGGAGAAATTAAAGGCTATGCCTATTAACATTTAAAGGAAATTAATGTTTAAAATTCATTTTTAGATAATATGAGTTAAAAGTTAGAAATTAAAGAAATTCCCACTTTTAGAAAATTCTGCTCAGTCTATACTAGAGGTTTTCTCAATTATCTGGATGCATAAGAATGGCTGATATTTCTTTATAACCTCATACATTTTATTATTTTAACACAAGGTATCTGACATCTCTCTCTTTTTAAAATCCAAAGAACTAACGGGACACAGGTGATTATAACCACACTGTCTCCACATATGCCAACTTTACAAAAAAGGGTTTAGGACAATTTTCCCAAGTAAAAATTCCTGAAGCCGTTATTTAATATTAGCTGAAACTGTAGTAAAAAGTCAGTTATATTTCTAAGTAAAAGAAGGCATATTAATTATCTACTGCTGTGCGACACATCACCCCAAAATTTCTCAGCTTAAAAAAAATAAGCATGTATTCTCTCACATTTTCTGTGTTTTAGGAATTGGGGAGCACATTTTCTTTTCTGGTGGGTTCTGGTTCAGGATGTCCCCTAGGGTCGCAGTCCAGCTGTCACCAAGGGCTATAATCATCTGACAGCTGCAAGGTTCATTCCCACCCTTGCCCATGTAGGCAGCCTACAGTTTTTCACCATCGGTGAAAGACCTCAGTTTCTTACCACATGAGACTCTCCATGACTCCTCATGACATGGCAACCGGCTTCCCTCAGAGCAGTGATTTGAGAAAGAAGGAAAGCAAAACAGTGACATCACACTGTCGTTTATGTCCTAGTTTCTGAGTCATACACCATTTCTTCTGCCTTCCTCTATTTCTTAGCAATGCGTCAGTAAGTCCCATGATACTGTCAATGGAAAGCATTACACGAAGGCTTAAATACCTAGAGGCAAGGAACCCTGGGGGCCATCTTAGGGACTGGCTTCCAAAAGAGGTGATGGCAAAAAAAAAAATCTTAATTTTTACTCTCACCAGGATGCCACTGGTTGGTTGGTACAATTTAAGCAGAATCTATGATTTGGTCATTTAAATTTCATAGAGGGAAATCTTTAGCAAAAGGTTTAGTATGGTTCACCACCATCTCTGAGAGAAAAATCTGCCCATGCACAGCTATTAGTGTCCATCTGCTCTGGGATCTCTGTGTTCTGGGTACTTCTGCTCTGTATAGGCAACGAGCTCTGTTGGGTCACATAGCTACCACGTACCTTGTAGAAAGACATTTTTATTCCTGTGCCATCGTGGCTAATTCCACTGCCTCTTATTAGAGAACTGCTTAGGCCTAAGAAATTTGCTTTTTTGTGACGGTTTTATCTCATCTCCATACCTATTTCAACCGGAAAAACATTTGCAACATATTCCTGAGATGAAACTAGTGTAGGTACTTCTGAAACCAGTGTTCCTTGGGCTATGATGTGGCCCAAGGTCCCGTCCATGTGCTCCTCAGGGCACTGTCTCTTCACTGCTTGTGACTTCTAAAGTTTCTGCGTCAGTTTCCTTCATAATAAAGGAAACCAATGAAAGTCCCCCTACGATAACTGTATCACCTTGAAACACATCTAGGGTTTCTTTTGAGCAGTTTCCACTCTAGTCTCTGAATGAGCCCCATAAATTCACCATCATTTTCTTGGACCCGAATAGAGAGAATAATTTGGGGCTGTTAATTGCTGATCCATTGCTGCCTACCCAAGCCTAACACTAACCATTTGAAGACAGAATGTCAGAGGTAGCACAGAGCACATGCGAAATCCAGCTGCCTTGTAGTTTTAAAACAACGATATCAAGGTCTACAAATTTACAGAAAAACTTGTTCTCTTTATAGTTTAATTCTTGCCTCTGCTGCCCTTGAGCTCTAAGACCTCTGCAGCCACTAACATCTGTTGTGGTTTTTGCTGTCTACATAACATATGCAACTGTATTTCAAGGTCAGGAAGCAACAAGCTCTGGGCTGCCTGTGCCTGTGAAAGGCTTTCACTGCCTTGAGCATCTTTGTCAAGGACCTTCTAGACTTAGTTCCATAAGCCATAGAGAAATGTTTTGTCATAGAGAAATACACTATAATCTATATTCATAGATCCAGATCAGAATATCGTGTGCCCTGGGTCTTAAAGGTGCTGGCCCTTGCCATGATATTTGAAAGCTGGTTCAGTATATGCCATGACAGACTTCAAAATATTCTGCTGCAAAACCCAATGAAGACTCCAAACCACATGTCTTTGCCCCAATTAAAAGTCTCTCCATGTGTTATTTTCTTTTTCTCCTCAGCTTTGCTCATTGCATCTTATTTGACAGTATTCCCATCAAAATACACCAAATGTTGTTTCTTTTAAGGTAATCCCTCAAAATTGCAGGTCCCCCGAATGATGGCAGACCTGCCTGCAGAAAGCAGTGGTGACTGTACTCTTTCTGCCAAAGGCTGAGCCCCAAGGAGATGAATGGAAAGCAGCTGAGCTGAACATGCCCCATTTATCTTCCCAAACTTACCAACTAGACAAGATAGTCCACTGTGTTTGATTTAGGAAAAGTGCAGGAAGAAGTACGGAGTAGGTTACACTAATGGAATACCCTCCATAGGAAGAAAACATCAGGAGTGAGGAGAAAGTTTTGTCTTTTAACTACATGACTGAGAGTCTCTTTTAGGCTTATAACAGAGATTTAAAAGAACAAAGCATTTTTCACCCTAGGAGAAGGTTAAGTATTTATTGTGCAAGAGTAGCTATCGCTGTGTAACACTATAATATTTCCACCGTGGAATTTGGGGAAGAGATAAACACGTTCACCAGGACTGAGTGAATTTTGTCAGAGGAATCTGGTCTTCCTCTGTGCCTGCCCTCTGCAGTACACCTCACAGTGGTCTGACTTCAGACCCTTTTCCTCCCCTAAACCATCTTTCTTCAATGTCAACAGTGATCTCCTGAGGGCCGAATCCAACAAACGTTTCCCAGTTCTCCTCCAACGTGATTGCTCTTTGATATCTGAAACTATGCTTTTGGAAATCGTTTTCAATGTCTCTTTTTCAAAACTCTCATCTTCTTTGGCTTCCTTAACCCTGCATTCTCCAGGGTCGTTGGCCAGACCTCTGAAAGCTCCTCTCCTTTCTCCTCCTCTAAGACATCATCCTTTGTGCATTCCTTGAACAAAGTAATTCTCTGCCCCCAGCTCTGTTGGTATCTAGTTGTAGATTTTCTACCTTGGCAATGTACTTTTGGCCATGGTTTCTACAACAATCCCCATGAGAGTAACTCGGCCCTAAATGACACTCTCAACTTTCTACGGGACATACGTGTATTTTCAATATTCAAAGTAAATGTATCCAACACTAATTTTTTAATCAGAACCTGCTTTCCTTTATATATTCATTTCCTTAGTCAATCAGATGCTCATTCTTAAGTCACTGAGGCCAGAAATTGCATGATCACATAGTCACATTGAAAACTGTTTATCTTAGAGATTTGTCAGGCTCTGGAATCAGTTAGATCTAGGTTCAGGCCCAGCTGTACAATGACCAGCTATGTGATCTTCAGCAAGCTACCAAATTCTCATATCTTCCCTCATCTTTAAAACAAACATAGTAAGCAGAATGTCCCTCACAGGACTGTTAAGGAAGATTTAATGAGATAAATGTGCATGGAGTCCTTAATACACTGGTGTACGCAGAGAAATCTGATATTTACCTGTTATTACAGTGTTTGTTGTAACTCTGGATTGTCTTTAAATTGTGTGCCCTTCTTTTATATCTGCTGTCATTACCTTAATTTATTTCCTTTCCTCATGTGGATTATTGCATCTGACTAGTTTCTTTGTTTATAGTTTCTCACCCTTTAAATCCATCATTTGTACTGTCACAATTTTTACCTTATGATAGCCCAGACCTATTCACACCACACTCTGCTGCTTTAATACCCTAGTGGCTCCTGTTAGTCTACAAAATAATGTTCAGTCCTTAGCATGGTAGCCAGGGCTTTTAATAACATGCTTACAACTTGCTTTCTTCCTCACACACTTAGGCTGCAGGCATGCTGGACTTTTCACTGTCCCTGAGTGCACTTTCATAAACACATGACTCTTGGCACAAAAAAAAAAAAAAAAAAAAAAAGAGGAAGAAGAAAAAAAAAGGAAAAAAAAATCTCTCAGCCTGTAATTCTCTAAGCTGTTCATGCCGCAAATATGAGCAAAAATTCTTTTCTTTTCTACTTGATTGACAAATTTTTATCTTACTGTCCTCGTGTGTGTATACATTCATATATATATAATATATATAATATTTATATATTTAACCTCATAACAGTGGTTTACATGTTCATGCCTGCAACAACATTTTAAGCTCCCTAAAAGCAGAGACCGTGTCTTATTCTTTAAACGTAGTCACCATATCTAGTATGGCCATAGTGGATGATTAGAAAACTCATAAGGAAATGAACTTGTAACTCTACTAACATTCTAAGTTAGGATTTTAAGATTGTGGTTTCTACTCCTTCATCAAGTTAGCTTATGTTTTGATAAGTATTTGCCTCTTTAATATTTCGATGGTACTGTGCAAAGAATCCCATGGCCTGTTAACAGCAGCTCGCCATGTTAGCTTGCCCATGAAGAACAAAGAAAATGTGGAAGGCAATACGGTGGTAGTGGCGTAATTAAAATGTTAAAAATTAAATCTGAAATGTAATAGCTAGTTATAATAAGTAAACAGATCAACATAAGATTTTTTAATTAAAATAGCAAGAGTCCAGATGGACAGCATTTTCTGAAATTACTCCAGGTCTCACATACCCTGAGAATCATCAGTTCCAACTTTTCTTAGAGACAGGTACAGTTAAAAGAAACCCTACTTTATTTAGTACCATGTAACCGACAGATAGTGTTCATGGGGTTCTGTTTCACAGTCTCATTTATTTCTTGGCTTTATTGAAGTTTTAGGCCAAATGTGAGCCCCATTGAGTTAATGAACAAAAGCATCCTTTTCTAGCTTTATTAAAACTTGACTGCAGGCTATTTCACATTGAACACTTCTTAGATTCTTAAGCAAGGTGCCAATATGCCCTGCACGACTTTTAGAGAAAATTAAGGAAGGCATCTCAGTGTCATGTATCCGAACTGTTCCAAGTGACTCAAAATAAATGAAAACTCTATCCACTTGGTTAAAGCACAATTTGTCCATTTAAGTCTCTGCTCTTACACAGCTAGTATACCCATACTTTCTCCTTTGCTTCTGATGTCCTCATTGTAAGACCTACCCCCAAATATAAACACAAGCAAAGATGAGATTTTCTGTTACTATTTCAAATAAAATTGTAATTGTTTTCAAAATATGAAATCTCTGCTCATTATATAAAAATTTAAAAATACAAAAAAAGGAAAAAATTATTTTATCATCCCCAAAGATCTACTGTTTGTGTTGTAATATTCCTAGATTGTTTCTATGTGTTTTACAAACTTTTTATAGCTGTGATCAAATAAATAAGGTACTAGAGAGCTGTGTCCTTATTTTGTCATTTAACACTATAACAAATTTTTCATGTAAATATATCATTTATAAATAACATTTATCAGTTTCAAAATAGTTCATCATGTGAATATACCATCATTAACCATTCCCTTATTATTGGGTATTTTTTGTGTTAAGGTTTAAGCTATGATTAATAATTTCTTAAGCTTAGTTTCAGAAAACTTTTCTTCATGAGTAGGATAGGGAGAGAAAATCTATTGTTTTTGCTGTCTGCATGTCCTCCTAGCTCATGGAAACAGATTCCCATTTCCTGAGGGGAATGCATTCCATTACCTTATTGAAATCAATATCAGTCATGCAGTGGAGCACATATGGGCATGATCTTCAGAATACTACATTTTTCTGGAAACTGTCAATGGCTCAGAGAAAGGCATATGACCCAAGTCAGGGCAATCAGTCTTTTCCAGGATGTTTTGGCTGAAATTTTCATTCAAGCTGTGAAACTGGTAATTTTGTTCATTGTTTGAGGAAATCTGCCTGAATAATGGACAAAAAGAGCTTTGAACTACATCATTTAAGCTTTGCCTTGCCTAAAATGTACTTTATGCTACTAACTTTTCAGGTATTTGCTCTAGTTTTTTAGTTATTTTAGCTTAAGCTAGTTTCAGTTTGAGTACTATTGCAAGCCTGAAAGCATGCTGACTGACAAAAATGAAATCTCCTCAGGATGTCAGAAAGATTGCTGAATAGGAAACTCCAGACCCTCTTTCCTCTCATGGAAACACTGATTTAAAAACAGTACACAGATCACTTCCCTTTGCGAAAGATCCAGGGACCAGTTAAGATGCTCTTGTACCCTAAGCAAGAACAAAACCAACTGCATCAAAGCCAGCAGAAAAATTTAAGCAAAAACTCTTTTACCAATAGTCCCTCCTCCTTTTACAACACCAGCATATACATCAAATGCATAGACACTAACACAAAGTTATAAGAAACACAAAGAAATAGGAAGTATGGCCCAATCAAAAAAAGAAACACATAACAATCTCCAGAAACTGATAATTTAGAAATGGAGGCAAACGAATTACCTGAAAAGGAATTCAAAATAGCTTTCATGTAGAAATGGAGAAATAAATCTATAGGCCAATATCTCTGATAGATTTTGATTCAAAAATCCTCAACAAAATACTCACAAATAGATTCCAAGAGCATATTTAAAGGATCATAGACCATGACTAAGTGGGAATTATCTCTGTGTAAGGATGATTCAACACAGAGAATCAATAAATTTAATACACCACAGCAACAGAATGAAGGATAAAAATCAAATAGTCATAACAATAGATGCAGAAAAGCATTTCACAAAATTCAATACCCTTTCATGATAAAAACACTCAGCAAACCAGGAATAAAAGGAAATTACCTCAACATAATAAAGACCACATATGAAAAGCCCACAGCTAACATCATACTTAATAGTGAAAAACTGAAAGCTTTTTCTCTAAGACAAGGATGGCCACTCTTGTCACTTCTATTCAAAATAGTACTGGAAGTACTAGTCAGAGTCATTAGGCAAGAAAAGAAAAGAAAAGAAGCATGTAAATTGGAAAAGAAAAAGTAAAATTATCTATGTTCGTAAATAACATAATCTTACATGTAGAAAACTCTAACAATTCCATACAAAAAATGTTTCCACTAATAAATTAATTCAGTAAAGTTACAGAACATAAAATCATCATACAAAAATTAATTGCATATCTATACACTAAGAGCAAACAATCTAATAAGATAATTTTATTTGTAATAACATTAAAAGAATACAATATTTAGGAATTAACTAGAGGAGAGAGACTTGTACATTGTAAACTATAAAACTGCTAAAAGAAATTAAAGAAGGCACAAATAAATCGGAAAGCATTTCATGTTCATGGATGGGAAAACTCAATATTGTTAAAATGTCCAAAATACCCAAAGCAACATACAGATTTAATGCAATCCCTACCAAAATCCCAAAGATATAGAAAGAAATTCTAAAATTTATATGGAAGCACAAAGGGCCTTGACGACCCAAAACGATCTTGACCAAGAAAAAATCTGGAAGCCTTACAAATTTGCTGAATTCAAAATATATTACAAAGCAACAGTAATCAAAATAATATGATGCTGGCATAAGGGCAGATATATAGATCAATGGAATACAATCGAGAGCCCAGAAATAAACCCATGCATATATGGTCAGCTGATCTTCAGTAAGGGTGCACAGAATATGTGATAGAGAAAGGATAATTTTATCAACAAATGGGGTAAGGAAAAGAGGATATACATGTGCAAAAAAATGAAATTGAACCCTAACTTTATATCATACACAAAAATCAACTCAAAATGGATTACAGGCTTATACGTAAAACCTGTAACTGTTAAATTTTTAGGAAAAAACATAGAAACATCTTCCTGACATTGGACTTGGCAATAATTTTTTGAATATGACATCAAAAGCACAGGCAACAAAAGCAAAAGTGGGCAAGTGGGGCTACATCAAACTAAAAAGCATCTACACAACAGAGCAATAAAAAGGCAACCAATGGAATGAAAAGATAACCTACTAAATAGGATAAAATTTTTGCACACAATATAGCTGATGAGGAGTTAATATCCAAAATATATAAGACATTCAAACAACTCAACAACAAACAAAATGAATAACCCAATTTAAAAATGGCAAGGGGCTTGAATAGATATTTCTCCAAAGATGACATACACATAGCCAATGCAAATCAAAACCACAATGATATATTACCTCATACCTGTTTGGATGGCCATTATAAAAACAAAAACAGAAAATAACAAGTGTAGGTGATGATGTGAAGAAATTAGAATCCTTATACACTGTTGGAGGAAATGTAAAATGGTGCAGCCACTATGAAAACCACTATGGAAGGTTGTCAAATAATTAAATACAGAACTACTACATAATCCAGCAATTCCACTTTTGGGTATTTATTCAAAATAATTAAAATCAGGATCTCAAAGAAATATTTGCATTCCCGTGTTCACTGCAATTTTATTCATAGTTGCCAAGAGGTGGAAACCACCTAAATGTCCATCAACAGCTGAATGGATGAAAGGATATGTGTATAAACATACAATGAATATTACTCCGCCAGAACAAAGAAGGAAATTCTGTAATATGCTACATGGATGAAACATGGGACATTATGCTACATGAAATGTCAAAGAAAAACAAATACTGCACGATTCCACTTATATGAAGTATCTTTACACTCATCAAAGCAGAAAATAGAATGGTGTTTGCTAGGGGTTGAGGGAGCTGGAAATGGGAGGCTTCTGTTTAATAGGTATAAAGTTTCAGTCATGCAAGATGAAAGAAACATCTAGTGATCTGCTATACAACATTGTGCTATAGTTAACAATATTATACTGTGTACTTAAACATTTTTATAAGAAGGTGGAGCTCATGCTATGTGATTTTTTTACTACAATGAAAAGTTAGATCTTCCCACCATATTTACCAATACAGATATGAATATTTGTGTTTCTTCATAAACCTCATAAAATTGCTATCCCAAAGTTTTGGATCAAGTCATATTTTTATAGCATGTAAACGGAATCTCTTATGCTTCATCCATGTTGAAAATGAGTATTTTCATTTTTAGGTGTTGCTTGTACTTTATTGGCCAAAATTATTCCACTTTTTATTTCTGTTATTGAATTATCTGTATATTTTATAATGCCTAAATAAGTCACTATCGTTGTCTTTGTATGTGTAGGGGTTGATACTGTAGGGGAAGAGTGAAATAATGTGGCTCCTAAAGAGGAAATTAATTAAGAAAATTCCTACTCTTTTAAACTTGAATCTCTATAAATGCCCAAATTAGAGGCTTACTCATTGGAATTATTCCTTTCTAATTTCTTCTCTTTCCCGCTAACAGAGATAGGCATTCTTGGAAACAACATGTATTTGAAGACTATGGTTGATTTTCTTAAATTTTCAGGAAGAGCAACACCGCTGACCCGTGGTAGAAACAGTGTTCTAGCAGAACTGGAAGGTGCTAGTAAGTCCACAGTACTGACATTCTTTTATTTGCATTTCTGGTTGACCTGCTCCTCAGAAAAGAAGTCTGTGATATAAAGTTTGGTGTAACTACTTCAATGATTCCCCTGCATTCTGATACAGACTTGGGCTCACACCTTTTTTGGAGGTAAGGATCTTGTCTGGCTTAGTCAACAGTACATCTCAAGGGCTCAGTATGGTTCTTTACACATAGTAAGTGCTCAGTAAAAATTTGTTCAATACAAACAAATAAATTTTTAAACGAGAATATCAATATTGTTTGGACAGGAGAAATTCTTTCTAGGTCATATCACTTTTCAGTAATTAGAAAAGATGACTTGGAAACTTTTACCAAGATAGTAGCAAGATTTCTCTGTATAGAATTTTAGAGCTGCAAGGGACTTTGAAAAATAGCCTATTTAATTTACATACAAAAGTACTGAGACACACGAATTAAAAGCAGAGACCAGATCAGAGGCCAAGTTTTTTTTTGCTTTAACCACGCTGTCTTTCCTCCTGAGGAAAATCACTTTGCACATATCATCAGCTCTTAAGTTTGATCTCTGGCAAAGAAATGATAATCAATCTAATTATTTCACATTTCAGAACAACAGTTAAGTTTATAAATGAGTAAATGTATTTTGTTTATAGGTTTCCCCTTTGAATTTTTAATTTTGTTTTTAATGAGCTAGAATTTCCTTTGACTTCTAAGATTTCAAGTCAAAACTACTAATGACTGATAGCTGCAAAATATACTATGTTTAGACTGCTCTGAGAGCAAATAGCTGTCAAATGTGCTAAGCTTTCATGGCAGATTAGACAATATTCTGAATCATTTAAAGGTATATATTCATTCATAACACATTAACATTCATTCATTCAAAACATTTTCTGCCTACACCATCTTCAAAGATTTTCTACTGTCTGAAGAATAAAGTACAAACCCCTTCTTGGTATTCAGGATCTAAGACTTGCCTCTAGAGTACTTTTAAAATTTTCCTTTATTTCTTCTTAGCTTACCTTAAACTCCAAACAAATTGAGGTTCTTACTGTTTCTTGTAGATAGCCTTAGTTTTCTAATCTTGTTGCTTGTTAATCCTTGTGTCCTTAATGTGGAGGTATTCATTCCTTCCTCACTTATTCATAAACAAATACAACTAGCTCAAGGCCTATCTCAAGTGTTGGCTTCTTAAACTTTTGTTTTACATTCTTCCCCTCTGAAATATTCTCTCTCTTCCACATACTCCTAACATTTTATCTGATGCCTCAATGCCGATGTTCCTTTTGACACTGTATGATGGTACTTTAAGTAAATTTTTATTTGCCTATTAATTCCTTAAAAATATTCTTTATCTGATTTCTCTTCATAATCTCTGTAGCATCTTTTCCATTGTGGGCTTTCAATAAACATTGAAATAACAATATATCTATTAAGAACATAATGCAAAGGAAAATGACTCTTTAAAAGAGGTAAACTGTAATATTTTTATTTTAGGACTGCATAACTAATCATTGAAAATTTCTTATAAGATCTCTATGGGAAACTGTTAAAAGTATTTTGTTTGTTTGTTTTTAAATAAAAAGTTATTTAGCATGAACATACCTAGAAAAATGAAATGAGTTATATGAATTCAGTGTATAAATGTAAATGAATAAAATAATATGTGTTAGATGGGGTGACTGGTAATATACCAGCAGTCCTGCCATAAACAACTTTAAAACTGGAAAAATGTATCAAGCGAACATTGTCAGGCAGCAGCCAACAGCAGTGCAAGACTCTGCACACTGACAGAAGGGAATCTCTCCATATGCTCCCATGATTGCCCAGCTTTCTGAGAGCCAATTCCCTGACTATGGTGTGAGGAACCCTGATCTGAGGAGAGAATGTGGTACTTAGAGAAACCGAAGAGGCAGAGATCAGAGTTGAGGGCAGCTTAAGCAGTATAGAGTAGGGCATGAAAGAGAAGGGAAATTGGCAGAGAGGTGACTTCAAAAGCTTATGCACAACAATGCCACGAGTCGGTGGTTAGGGGATGCGTTGTCCACACATAGGGAAAGACCGCGTGGTGCTTACCAGATTAAAGTACTATGAGATCAACAGTGCAATAGAAATACTATAAAATGAGCAGTGCTGGAGAAGAGCAGATCTAGACATACTTTGGAGTATGTCTTGACATCTACCTCCTTCTTACCTTTGGCATTCTGCTATCTCAATAGAAAGAAATCCCCGGCATTAGCCAGACACCATAAAATCTTCACATTAGGTTTGAGAACCAACCTTTCTAATTTCTACTATAGGTCTACCCTAGCAAAGCATAAAATCAAGCCCCAGGAGTATCTGGGCTTCATCCAGATCTGTACTAGCAAAGCAGAAATTCAAACCCAAGTAAGATCAACATGGTCAGCCAGTAATTAGCCTACCTTCTAAAACAAGAATGAACAGTTTTCAGAGAAGATTTTTAAAACCTAGAGGCTTAACATTGCATTCTTCAAAATGTGCAGTATTTTCATTTTAAAAATCATGAGGCATTCAAAGAGACAGAAAAATTTGATCCATAGTCAAGAAAAAAAGTGATTAATAGAAACCAAAGCTTAGATGGCCTACTTGTTGAATTTAAATAGAGAAAGACCTTAAAGCCACTAACATAAATTTATCTTAAAAGGGAAATTATAGTCTTAATGAGTGAGAGAATGGGGATTCCCACAGAAAAATGAAAACTATGAAATAAGAATCAACTGAAAATGCTGAAATAAAAAAATTACAGTAACAGAAATAAGAAGTATTTTAAGGGCTTAAGACCAGATTTAAGATGGAAGAAAGAATAAGTAAACTTGAGTACAGGTAAAGAGAAGTTATTTGATTTTAGTAACAGAGAGAAAAAACAATGAAGAAAAACAAAGACTTAGGAATGTGTGGGACAATATGACAAATTTTCTTCCTTTAAATGAAGGAAATTTGAGAACTGCTTTGTTTTATTTTGGTATATCCCTAATTCCAGCATGGTGGGCAACTAAAAGATATTGCTTAATATATTTTAATTGAATTTCTCATTATTTTTCAGAAAATCAATTACCTTAAAATATCAAATAACTGTATTTCATATGTGATATGTCTTTTTTCATCTCTAAATTAAAAGCTGAGTTTACTAAATGAAAGATTTTTATTTTTACTAAAGAATGAATCTGTGTTCTCATCGAATACGGGCAAATATTAATGGCTTAAAAAGGTTGATGTTTCCAGCACCTCAAGATTATTGACTTTTGATCCAAGTCCTATTAGAAAATTGGTTCAAAATTGGACCATATGACATATGGATAAGAATAATCCTCTGTCAGAGAGATATGTTAAACGTGACTAATTTCTGTGGAAGGCTATATTTTATCGTGTGTGAATGTCTTTTATAAAGTGGATACGTTAGTTCTTGCTCAAAAGATAATTGCCGTCTGTAAATGAAATCAGGAAAAAAACATAAATTTAAGTTTACATGGGAAATTTTTGGTTTGGGTTAGGCTGAGACATACCATTATAATACAGTGCACTTGGAAACTGTCAGGCCTGGGAATTGCCAAACACTCATTGGAATCAGGAGCTGCAGACGGGTTTTGAATCTGAGCCTAAATTTACTGTCATATAAGTAGAATAGCCAATTTTCTGAAGGGATATACATTCTTTTTAACCCTGGAGTATCACAAAGTCACTTACAATTTTAAGTGTTATCTTGTACTAAACGTCTGTTTCAAAGTTTAGCACTTCTGTCTTAGGAATGAATTCTTGGAGCTCATTGTGTGCCTGCATGTGATTTATCTTGAATAAAAAGTGGGCTCTCATTCCATTTTGATTACAAAACTGTTTGTGGCTATTTGACTTCAATCTGATTTGATTGATTTACTGCTTTTCATACTTCCTGAAAAATATTTATAGTTGTAATTTGTAAATAAATAAAGGTATTAATTTGGGAGACGTTTAGTGATAGGAGCAATTTCACAGAAAAAAACTATTTAACAAACTTTAAAAATACTTCCAAATACTTTATTAATTATTATAACATTATCTTATATATATATGTATAATTCTCTATAGAATTCAAATTATTTAACAGATAGTCCTTAGTGAAATCTATAGTCTATTGCTAACATGTTGGGAATTGGCAGACAACTATGGCTATAAAATAACAGTTTGAAGCAATAAATTATGATTTGATGAAGGTCCTTCACTTATCAAATGAGAACTCAGGAGCTCAATAACATAACATCACTGATTTCCCTGGCCTGAATTACTCTCACTTGCTCATGTAAACAAATCTGTTGTATCTTTTGACCCAATCTTAACCTGGAAACCTAGCTTCACAAACCAGATATCAGAACACGCCACTGGAATTGTAGGAATAAATATGTGCTCTGTAATGATGCATACAAGCAGAACTTCAAGTAATACACTTTATCAGAAGGCAAGTGAAAAAAATGAAGAAGGCATATGATGTTCTGCATATTTAAAAACATGTAAGTATGTATCTTTTTAATCACTGGTCTTACTGCCCTGTAGTTCTTTTTCAGCTATTGAATTGTGACTGACATTTTCTAATATAAATGTCATTGATGCACTTCGTATTCAAGGAATTAATCTTTTCAAATCTTCCTTTTTTCACATATGGAACATTTTTCCAATATGTTCACAATCAAGAAGCACTAAAAATGGATTGAAAATCTTTTATCCTAACTACATTTACAGTATATGTATCCTAAATGTTAATGTTTTCCCAATGACTTCCTTTTAATAGTATCAGAGTAATAATAATAAAACATCAAAATGCTAACCTTATTCATCATAAAATTACTAACTTTACATTTTTTTTGCTTTAAGTTGATTAGTGTTGATTAAATTAAGCTCTATAGTGATTGTTCAACATAGATATGTGTGAATTCCACTGGTGATTATAGCATACCTTTCTGTATGACTAAAAAAATTATATGGAACATGTATCTTTATTTCAGATGTATGTTCTTAATTTGTAGTTATAGAGTATAAGTGTATCTTGAGATAAACATGATGGAGTCCATATGTTTTTGTTATAGTAAGTCCAATTCTGAAATTAAGAAAGTGGTAATCATTTTATTCTTGACAAAATATAAGGTGCAGACAGCTATATTTTTACTTTCTGCTCAATGGAATTTCCCATGTTAAAGGACAAAGGATGATAAGTGTGTTTTTAATTTCTCTTTCAACTGATACTATTACTAAAATAAACATCTTATGTAGTACCTACAAAATATAAATAGGTATTGTAGCATACATGAGTACGTTAGATCATCTGAGTAGTGTTTATTAGTGATTACATTTTCTACTAAGAGTACTGATGGTGCTTTGCAGTATAGAAAATCTTACTGGCACTAATCTATAACAATCACCTTGACTTTCACAAGGATTTAAGGTTTATTTCACAACCATCTTGAGAACCTGTGATATGGAAGGCGCTCTGCTGGGCCTGTTATGTTGAGATCTACTCATGCTCTTGAGAGATTGCTCCTCTCATTTTCTTTTTTAAAAATATTCTTTTTAATTTTTATTTTACTTTAAGTTCCAGGATACATGTGCAGAACGTGCAGGTTTGTTACATAGGTATACATATGTCATCGTGGTTTGCTGCACCCATCCCTGTGTCATCTAGGTTTTCAGCCCCTCATGCATTAGGTGTTTGTCCTAATGCTCTCCCTCCCCTTGTCCCCTACCCTCTCTGACAGGCCCCTGTGTGTTATGTTCCCTTCCCTATGTCCTCTTTTTCTAAGAAATACTGAAGAATTCTGGGGGTTCCTGTAACTGACTGGCAAATGATGAACAATGTTTCACAGGTGTCCGTGTTCCCAAATAGCAACACCTCTGTACACACTACTTCATTATCTAGCCAGAAGAAAAACAAAATAAAGCATCTCAAAGAGTCTCATACCAGTATTTATAGCTGCTGTCTCTACATTCTCTATCATTCCACACACATTTTTATTTACCTCAAATACATATCCTTATTTTCTGTGGAGTAGATTAAGAAATAATGAACTACCCTCAAATAAAATAAGCTAAGGGCAAAGGGGGTCTTTGGGATTTCACTATTGAAGATATCAAACGATTTAAAATATTTCTTCAAAGTCCTACTTTAGAATACTTGTATCTACTCCAGATTTCCAGATGACCAAGTGCTTAGAACTGGTTACACATTTAATCTATAAACAAGTTTTGACTGTCTCTATCCTCTGGGTTGGATCTAGACAGTAAAGTAAGAAACTACGCTCTCTGAAAAGGCTTACTGCATGGTCGGTGGAGAGGCACATAAGTACACAGGTGTAATTCAATGTTCCGTGTGTTGTGAGGTGCGTAGAGTGAAGGAGAGGCAATGAGGTGGAAGAGGGATTCACAAGGAAGTGACATTTAATCTATGTCTTGAAAAACATGTTGAAGTTTTCTAGAAAAAGGAACATTCAGAGGCAGAAAGAAGAACAGAGACACAGAGGAATTAAATAAGATGTTGAGATCAGATGGAGCGTTTTTCCTGGTCAGCAAGAAGGTGGGACAGTGGATGAGACGTAATTGTGAGGGGTTTCCAAGAAGAAGGAGAATGAAAAGGAAGGAAATGAAAGAGTGTGTCTTGAAGAAGCGTATAGTGGGCCTTTAACAAACTATTTTGTATCTTCCTTAAAACTTTATTCAGTCTTCAGTAGATAAAATATGCTTTCATAATTTTGATCCAAGATTTTGAAACTTTGAACTTGTAATTAGAGTAGATGCATCGGAAACTATACGGATCACAGTTGCTAAAACATGGTGCAGTATAAATCTATCAACACATGCGACCACTTGTTCAAAGGACAAACTACAATGGTTATGAAAAGTATACAGAGAAAAGCCTTCTATTGGTCAATAGGAAATATATGGGTATTCCTGTTTCTTTCATAAAAGCCTATTTTTAATGATCCATCTCAAAATCACCTGGTGAGCTTGTTGAAAATGCCAAATTCCTGACCCTCCCCAAAGAAATTCTGATTCAGTTGGCCTGAGGGTGAGTCACTGGGCTATCCATTTCTAAACACCCCAGGTGATTGCTATGTTTGCGGAAGCTGAAGAACCAGACCCCCTATAGTAAAAATGTGTTTAATATAGGTTTTTGTGATCTTGAAAGCATATTTACTTTGAGCATATTTGATGGAGATAGTGTAAATTTCCTCCCAGTTAATTCAGCCTGTAACAAGACATGGCCATAGGAGGCCATCACCATGCCAAGCCACCGCCTACGGGGTAGCAGCTGACTCTAATTGAAGGGCAAGTTCTTGCCCATAGCAGTGGTTCTGAAAGCACCGATGTATAAAGCAACGGGAAACATCGTCTCAATATGCCAGCTCTTTGTTAACATTCAACCTACATATTCTCCACATGAAATATTCCGATCAGGAAATGCTGGATTTGCTTTCATTTGAGCTAGTATCAGCTCTTTTCAGATGTATCAACAGATGAAACGTTAAATAGGAAAGTGGCTTAATTGCTGTGGCACCAAAGCGTGGGCTGCATTCTCTCTTTAAATGTTATCTGGGTACATTGCAATACGCTTAGGAGAGGCATGGCTATTGTCCCTGTTGAGCTTCATTTGCTTAGGCATATTCTTTTCAGTTATTTTATTTTGTTACACTTTTTGATAACGGTAAATGGGAAATTATTGACTTCATTTTAAAACGTGGTAGGATTGCAAGTCCGATGTTGAAGTTTAAAATTCTCAAAGATGGAAAGTGGGGAAATAAAATGTGTGGTTTTCATTCTTCCTGAATTCCCACTCCCCTTTTCTGCTTCCTGTTCTTTGCTTTCTCTTCTGTGACTCAGTGACTCTTCTCTTCTTCTCTTTCCATCATTCTCTTTGTCTTCTGTTAAGCCAGCCAACAGCAAGACAAATGAGACTGATTCTCTGGCATGTCAGATAGTCTGTTGCATGATCTGATTATTTTTCAGTGTTGGTTTATTATATATAGCTGAAAGCTTCATCGTCATATTCCATGACTAAAGTAAACAGTGTTCACGGTTTTTATGTTAGGTTTTATGTTCTATAACTACATGATCATCACAGATGTTTAAAGTGTAAGGATATACATTGTTTAATTTACATGTTAAAACATGTACTTAGAAATAATATTGGCATTTGTCTTTAATGGAAAAAATGTTATTTTTTTTTTACATTATAGTTGCCAGATTTGGCAAACTAGGAAAATGACAAGAAACTACTTTTTATACATTCTTCATCTCAGTTACTGAGGAGATGGAGCAATTCTCTCTCAGGGAATTCTTTAGAAATGTCATAAATCCCCCAAAATTTCCATCTATTAAACTGCATGTTTTAAAGACAAAAATGGATGGCAATTTGGGGTTTTTTTTTTTGGACCTTTATGATATTCTGTCTAATAGGACTAGAAACAGATCAGAAGTCCTTGAACTTTGTAACGTAAAAGAACACACTAGATGGTGCTGTTATCCTAGCAGCAATCATGTATTTAAACAGTGCTTGTGTCAAAGCTGGAATGAAGGAAAGCCCAGTGTGCATATGGAATTTTGTCTTACACTAAAGGATAAACTAATATCAGTATATAATTCACTTTCACAGCATTTATATTTACGTCAAAAAATGACTTGCTGAAGCTCTGCGCTGTGACAACATTGTTTTAATACATGTGTGTGCCGGCGAGAACACGAATGCTTACCTGTGTGTATATGGGACAGGTATTCTGGTTTTATCTGATTTGTTTCTGATTTTAATCTCCCATTATTTCCTTAAAGGCGCACTATATTCCAATGTGACTGGAATAATCCTGGACGCAGCTTCTGTCTTCACACTATCTTGTCTCCCACACTTTGTTACTCCAAGTGAGATAGCTCCACCATCTGTTTCTGTCCAGGCCTTGCCTATCCTACCAGACCAATTTCGAGTGCCAAGCCTTTCATGAAATATTTCTGATTGCTTCAATCATTCCTTGTTTACTTATTTTTGTTGCCTTTTTTTTTTTTTTTTTTTTAGATGGAGTCTCGCTCTGTCGCCCAGGCTGGAGTGCAGTGGTGCAATCTCGGCTCAGTGCAAACTTAGCCTCGTGAGTTCAAACAATTCTCCTGCCTCAGCCTCCTGAGTAGCTGGGACTACAGGTACATGCCACCATGCCAGACTAATTTTTTGTATTTTTAGTAGAGATGGGGTTTCACCATGTTAGCCAGGATAGTCTCAATCTCCTGGCCTCGTGATCTGCCCTCCTTAGCCTCTCAAAGTGTTGGGATTACAGATGTGAGCCACTGTGCCCGATCTCCTTCTTTACTCTTAATTCTCATAACAACTCTTTGTATTTCTCTTACGCATATTATATTCTGCCTTGCACTGTTGTATACTTTTCTTACTATAGTGTAAGCACCCTTGAGAACATAGACAAATTCTATGCATATTTTCTCCTTTTCCTTCCTCTAGAAACCTTTGTAAGTACTGCATCTTGAATGTAATTGCTGCTCACCAATGTGCGTACAAGGAAGGAATAAAAGAATGAAAAAATAAATTCCTCTTAGAAAAGCATTTGTTCTGGATATCACTGTTTACCCTCTAAGTTCCACCACATTGCTCTGAACCATGAGAAGCAGACCTCTGTGGATTCCACTGACCAGTCATGCTCCTTGGCCTCCAGCTGGTGTGGCCAATCGGAAGCACCACAAGAAATATGAAGATAAGGAAAAAAGAGTAATGGTATTTATTTTTCCATTTCCATCTAAGCCAAGTCATGAGTTGGCGCAACTGTATTCTTCCCCAGAAGGTCACAGGTATCTGGTATCTGGCTCCATTCCTTTGCCCTTTCAAGCCATGGGTGGTAACTTTGGATGTTTTACTGTCTGTTTTCCTAACTCTGTCCTGTTATTAAACTCTCTGAAATAACCCCTTTCGAATGTGCCATCTATGGTTCCTACACAACTGATGACCTATAAAAAGCCGTTGGAAATGAATTGGTTCATATAAGAGATCATTCTTTCTGATAATGCAAACAGGATACAGCATCTTAGAGGATTGTTTATATAATCGTGATTTGATTTTACCTTTACTCTCAGATCAGAAGAAAGCCTACTGTGACACATAAGTGTCTACTCTGATTTGCATGGAAGTTCAAAATAAGCATCTTAGTTATTTGAGAACATCTACTAATTGCTAACACAATTAATATCTTTCCTTGTTTTATAGCCCAAGGGCCATTTATATATTATCTCATCTTAAAACATTCCATCAGTTATTTTTCTGCAAGCACATAGAATTTCTGACTCTAAGATCTAAAACACCAATTTTCACACCATTCTCCAAGGGACCTAGATTCCCAATGTAAGTTTTAACTTCAACATGAAACATAAAATATATTTGTCTCTTTTAGTTTCTAGCAAGTATATGATCAAGATGGGCATCAATGTATTAGAAATTATCATACAATGACAACATTAAACACCTCGTTATTGGATAAGATTCAGATGAAAATATTTTTCTTTTTCTTTCTTTTCTTTTTTTTTTGAGAGAGAGTCTTGCTCTGTCATCTAGGCTGGAGTGCAGTGGCGCGATCTTGGGTCACTGCAACCTCTGCCTCCCAGGTTTAAGCGATTCTTACGCCTCAGCCTATAGAGCAGCTGGAGTTACAGGCATGTGTTACCACACGAGGCTAATTTTTTGTTTTTAGTGGAGATGGGGTTTCACCATGTTGCCCAGGTTGGCCTCAAACGCCTGGCCTCAAGTGATCCACCCGCCTTGGCCTCCCAAAGTGCTGGGATTACAGGAGTAAGCCACTGTGCCCGGCCCCAGATGAAAATATTTTATGGTCATCAAAAAATATATAGTAATTGAGAATCTATATTCACTGATTCTCTTTCAAAACAGAGAATAGCCACATGAACTTTCTAAGCCTCACTTTTTCAGCTATAAAGCAGCAGTAATTTATCTCACACACAGAGGTTTTGTGATTGTTAAATGTCATAGCATATGTAATGCCTGCTGCTGAGAGTTGTCAAAAAAGTGCCCCATACGTACCAGTTTTCTTCTTCTCCTCAGTCACACAGTCACTTATTGGACAGACACACCTATAGCCCAGGTTTCTTGACTTCATGTTCGGGGCTAATTCGACTTTACTGGAGCTTCCCTAGTTAACATTCATGTCCATTAACCTTTTTTTTAGTTATAATTTTCTTTTTTGCAGACTGTAGATTATAACATATCAGGAAAATATAGACTGCAATATGGATTTTGGATTCTAATACTCAGAATTCCAACTTTTATTTTGGTGTCTATACACATATGCAGTCATTATTTTAGACATTTGTTCATTTGCCCTCTGATATTTACAAATTATGAAATAGGAAAGCCATGTCCTATGCAATAACAGCATTTGATCTTTCATTCATAATTTACTAGGCTGTGGGTTTTTTTTGAGATTGCTAATTAAATGACCCCTTTGACTCTACTTATATTTCTGGCTTAATCAAAAAGGACATTCAGATTCTTGGTTGTCAATAACCTGCCTCTTGGCTTCTTTAAATTGTCTTCCAAGTACTATTGCTGAAATTGCAGGGCTCATACCCACCCCCAGAAGTCTCTACTGTTCATTCAGAACACAAGGCCTCAGCCTTGTGTTTGTCTTATGAGAAGTCCAAATAGGATCATTTATTCTAGTTCCTGTAACTTGTTCTTGGATTGTTTTTCTTTGTAAGAGTTCCTGTTCTGATGATCAATCTTTATGTTACTTCCCTTAGCATGCACTTCTGGGGATTAGGACCCAATCCCACATTTAACCATTGTAGTCAGGATCTCACGCCTTACAGCTGTTTCTCTAAAGTCTAGCCACAACCACCTGGATCTCCACTGCTTACATAATAAGAGTTTTATGTCTTACCTGCTTCCCTTGTATGGGAGGAAAAGTAATATTTTAACTCACTCATTGTAAGACTTATGGTTGATACCCTTGAAACAAAGACAGATTAACAAGAGAAAAGTATAACAAATTTATTTAAGTTTTATATGACATGGGAAACTTTAGAAATGAAGACTCAAAGACAAAACAAAATCTGTATATTTTTATGCTTAGTTTTGATAAAGAATAAGTGGTTGGACCAAAGGGAGTATGAGCTAATGGTAATAAACTGGGGGGAACTTAGGAAGGCCAGTTTATTCCAATTCTTCTTGGCTTCAGAATACAGGGCAGGACCTCTTTGGAGTCAGCATCTTATGATTTACTTTCAGGGCAGATAGGGCAGATAGGTCAGATAATTATTTTTATGGTGTTAGGTGAGAAAGGTGGGAGAAGGTCAGAGAAAAAGAAACAAAAGGTCAGAGACCTCTTTCTGCTTTTACATGTTTGTTAATTTCCTCCAGCTTAACATACTCAATATGCCAAAGTGTCATATTTTGGAGTAATGTTTCCTGCTCAACATCACCACGGTCTTCCAACTTTTCAGATGCTTTGCAGACATTGCTGACCAACTTCTAACATTGGTCTCCTGAATTCTGGAAGGACAGCATGTGGCCTAGGTGTCTGTGTCTCTCACAATCACAGATTTGTCAGCTTTCAAGATCCCAGTTCATGCGAATCGAACCCATTCCTTGGCTAAGTCATAGGTTTGACACTGGGGAGATAAAGCAATTCTGGGGGGAGATGAGTTTCTGAATTTGTTTTAAATATAGGAATTTGTATCAAATTGTATTGCTGATTAAAGGAAATTTGTAGTTCTTGTTCACATATTCGGTCTACTTGGTTTGAAACTATTTTGATGTTTTCACTCTTCGAATATTAAGGAAAGGACAGACTAGCTGCACAGAGTTAATGGATAAAGGTAAAAACACAACATAAAATCTGCACATCAAGAAAACACCTAGACTTCAGTCCCTGAAAAATAGAATATAGATCTTAATTTTCTTTAAAATTTTTCAAAGTTTCTCCTGAAGTTTTCCTATAGTCAGGCATCAAATACACACTTACACTTCTATATACAAACATACATCCATTTATGTTTCTGATAATAAAGGTATGTTTTACATATGTGAATATATGTGGAGATAGACAGGAAAATAAATAGGTAGATGATAGATATTCTCTCCCTCACACATGTTAATTTTCAGATAATTCCCTCTAGACCAGGGATTTTCATGGAGCAAAGCCTTTATCCTGCTGATGGGACTGCCTTGGTCGACACTGACATATGCAATGAGCAAAGGACAGTGGCTATTTTTAATGTAGAAGCCACAAGAGAATATCTCATGTGATGCGCAAATTACCTCCCCAGAAGTACGATTACTTACAGGTGAGTCCTAAAGCACATGCCCTCTGCCGATAGCACACCAAATACAGCCAACCACGGTGCACCTTTGGACACAAAAGACCTTGCCATGTTGTTAAGTCCTCATTTCCTGCTCAGGTCCAGTAGTCACTCACATGAGAGAGCGATAAGAAAAATGTCCTAAATCATCTTCTGCCTTTATCAAACCATAGTCAGTGGAGAAGAACTAGGAGAACCCTACTCCGCACAGAGAAAATGAATGCCATATTGTGGGACACCAGGAAAAAGGAAAAAGCGCAGGAATTGAGATAAAGATGATCTTATTGCCACGTGCAGCACAAATAAATTCTTCTGTATGGAGGATCACTATACATGTGAAGAAAAATCCTGTAGCAGAGTTTTTGTCTGTTTTCTGAAAGGAGAGTGTCTTTTTCTTGAGAAATGAATTCTTCTGTAATTTGACAGATATTAATAGTTGTCTAAGACTATGCAAGGTGACACTTAAAATAGTAATTGTAAACATTTTTGCGAATTTACTGTGTGCTCAATATTTTATATCTTAAAACTGACAACCACCTTATGTCATAGTCTTTTTTTCTCCGTTTGACTGAGGAAGCCTTGAGGGAGTAGGATGCAATCAGGTCAAACATATTATTAGTAGTGGACAAAGGGTATAAACAGCTTTCTAGTAACTACACAATCCTAGAATAAAAGGAAGATATTGTCAGTAATGCAATATATAATATAATATGTAATATAATACTTCCAATTATAGCTGTAGATATAAATGAGATGGAATAATTCTTGAAGAAACTAGGGGTACTTATCAAAATGATTTTTCATACCTATTAGCAACAAAGATAAAATAGAAAGGCATCAGGTAAGCATACTAAATAGCAATGACTAATTTTGATTTTTGTCAATTAACATGTTTTGTCCTTACTGAAAACACAAAGATCTTGACTCTAGCCTACAGAGGACAACATAAGCTCCAAGCCAGCACTTGCTAAGATCTTTCTTATCTGGTTTTGCACACTTGGGGGCTAAGATCTGGACTATGACAATCACTGTTATTTGAGTGACTTTATCATTTGCACTCAGAAGAGCCAAATGCAGATCCTAGAGATATGTGAAACAAAACTCAATGCTATTTAAATATCAGAATAAAAGTTGAGGGACAACCAGGGAGGACGAATACAAATTCTAAATCAAAGCAATAAGTAAATTAGTTGAGTCTAATCTGGTCGTAAAGTCATTTATATGAGAGGATTACAGATCCATATTATGCTAGAAAATAGGGTATTATGTGTTACAAGACTCCAAAGACAAAGTCTTCAAGAGCACCCATTTGGAAGGCATGAACTGTGAGTCCTTGCTGGCATTGTAGCTGACCATAAAAGGCTCAACTCATTATTTAAGATCCAAGAAAAACTGCCCCGGTGTGTGCACTTTCAAATTTTATTGATCCAGAAAACAAACAGACAAACAAAAAAACCTCTCTACAAGAATGAAACCTCATTTACTGAGAAGTTAATTGCAATTTTCTTAGGATAATTACCCCAAATTATCTTGGAAAGGTGGAGCTATTTCATTAGTGGTACTGCAGATGCACGTGGTGAACCAAATATCCATTTTCTCTCTCTCTTTTTTTTAGAGAATCTGAAAAAATCAGACCTGCTGAGATTAAGTGGGGCACATGGCCATTCATGTAGAAATTACACTTGTCAGACTCCCCTATAGTTGTAGCCGTATGACTACATTACAAACAAAAGTTTGTTATACTCTCTCCTGGTCTTTCCATTAAGATAATTTGGGTGTGTACTACCCTGGCTTTTTCTCCTTTCCAGCTGGGTGGGAGATTGTGTATATGGAAGTAACCACTTTGGACTTGAAAATATAAGCCACATTTTGGGGATGGAAAAATCCATCTAGTCAATCCAGAGTAGATGAAGAAACACTCTACTACTTACCTACCTCTTAACTCTTTTCTTCTTTGCTTTTCTTTTTTCTTTTCTTTATTTTATTTATTTATTTTTTTTTGAGACAAAGTCTCACTCTGCTGCCCAGCCTGGAGTGCAATGGCACAATCTCAGCTCACTGCAACCTCTGCCTCCTGGATTCAAGCGATTCTCCTGCCTCAGCCTCTCTAGTAGCTGGGATTATAGGCCCATGCCACCACATCCAGCTAATTTTTGTATTTTTAGTAGAGACAGGGTTTCACCATCTTGGCCAGGCTGGTCTCAAACTCCTGAGCTCTAGTGATCCACCTGCCTTGGCCTCCCAAAGTGCTGGGTTACAGGCGTGAGCTACCATGCCTGGCCTAAACTCCTACATGAGAAAGAAATAAAATTATAACTTGATGAAGCAAATGAATATTTTAACAGCTTTATTGAGATATAATTTACATGCCACCTGTTTTAAGTGAACAATTCGATGGCTTTTAGTATATTTACAAAGTTGCACCATAATTTATTTTAAAAACACTTAAATCACTTCCCCCCAAAAACCTTGCATCCATTGGTAGTTACTACCTAATCCCCAAGCCTTCATTCAGCAGCCCTTCTCTAGTTCTGGAAAACCACTAACCTACTTTCTATCTTTATATATTTGCCTATTCTGGATATTTATATAAATTATATTACATAATATGTGGCCTTTTGTGACTGGCTTCCTTCATACAGCATAATGTTTTTCAGGTTTATGCATTTTGTAGTATGTATCATAACTTGATTACTTTTTACTGCCAAATAATATTCCACTGTATAGATATGCCACATTTTGTTCATCGTTCATCAGTTGATAGATATTTGGGTTATTCCAAGTTTGGGGCTATTATGAACCATGAAGTTTAGCATACATGTTTTTGCATGGATGTGTGTTTTCATTTTTCTTGGCTACATACCTACGTGTGAAACTTCAGTGCCACACAGTAACTATGTTTAACATGTTGAGAAATTGTCTGTTTTCCAAAGCAGTTGCAACATTTCACGTTTCCACCAATAGTGTACATATAGCACACATGTTTTCAAGTCCTTTTATTGCTGGAACTGAGACTCTACCAGAGGCGATATGCAAAACCTGTAACAACAGGTACATACGGGATCAACCAATGTTATCAGAAGTCTGCTCAAACTGGCTCATGAGAGCGGGTTGTTAAATGTTGCCATATGCTACCAATCAGGGCTTTTTGTTCTGAAGAGCTGGTTTACCACACCCCCACTGGAACCAACCAATCAGAATGAATGCTAAGATAGTGAGACAGGAAACCAGCTGTGAACATCAATTTCTCCTACTCTAGGGAATTCCAGTTGAATATCAATTTTACCTATTCCCTAATTAATATGTTGCATATATAGTGTAACTCCAGTCAGATATAAGCATAGAAATAATAAAATAAATTCAAAGTATTTTTTTGTTGTTTGGAAATTATCTTCATTATGTAATATTTAAGTATTTGTAATAAATTTGGCATTTTAGAGAATATAAGAGATTTGACTTATGTTCTAATTTATAATATAATTGAAAATTAATTTAGATTCATGATTTTCAGTTAAAAAGTATGAGGAAATAGTACTGATAGTAAACTATGTTAGGAGTTCAGAAAAACTTGTGAGTCACTGTATTTGTAAATCAAATGTATTATAGACTTATAAGAATAGTCAAGTACTTAGGTTTGGGTTGTAAGAATCATTTGAAGTATTTCAAAGAAATCAAATACAGTAAATTGATATATGCAATTGAGCATGTTTACTAAAAGCGCCTCTCTTGATGCTTGCCAAAATTTACCAGATTGCTGAATAGAAAAAAAATGATGTATTAGTTGAACTTTAAAAGTTTAGGAAAGTTTAGATTTTTACATTTGATTTTTTTTTCTTTTCTTTTCTTTTTTTTTTTTTTTTTTTGAGACAGAGTCTCGCTCTGTCGCCCAGGCTGGGGTGCAGTGGCCGGATCTCAGCTCACTGCAAGCTCCGCCTCCCGGGTTCCCGCCATTCTCCTGCCTCAGCCTCCCGAGTAGCTGGGACTACAGGTGCCCGCCACCGCGCCCGGCTAGTTTTTTGTGTGTTTTAGTAGAGACGGGGTTTCACAGTGTTAGCCAGGATGGTCTCGATTTCCTGACCTCGTGATCCGCCCGTCTCGGCCTCCCAAAGTGCAGGGATTACAGGCTAGAGCCACCGAGCCCGGCCTACATTTGATTTTAATAAACCAAATATTATTTTTAGAAATCATATTAAACTAAAATGTATTTTATTTGCTAAAGCTCTGAAGGACATAAAGGGCACTCCATGACTCACAGGATCTACCTGAAAAGGTATTTTCAGGTTCCTGACTCAAAGGTTTCAAACATGGGCTTATGGAAAAATATTTGAAGAAACTTATTGAGAATATCTCTACACCCTAGAAAGAGAAACAAATGGATACACTCCATGATTCTGACAGAAGTTTCTATTTGCATTTTCTTCCCCCTGGGAACTTGTGTTAGCACTTGTCGCCATGACTGAGAGAACAGCCCTGTTCAGGGCTATCATCTTCTTGCATATCCCACTGGCTCTTCTCTGTGTTCCACAGCTGACATTCCAGCCTGCTAGCACCCAGAGTCCTCAGAACTATTTTCACATTTTCCATCTCTGTTGATGCGGTTGTTCAACGTTAACTTCAAATAATAAATCTGTCTTAAATAACTTTTATACAAATTTAAAGTGCTCTGGAGAGTACTGGGTGAAAGATCGGGAATGTTATCATGGGAATGGCTGTAGTCCAAGGACTCAGCTTCCCTGAACTTCATTCTCAGCTCTATTTGAATTGCCTGTCTCACTGAAGCAAAGAGGAAGGTTATAGTCTGAATTTTCTCATAGGAAGAGTTCCCTGTGGCTCAAAGTGCAATTTGTCAAGAATAAATCCGACTATATTAAAATACCGTTTCTTTTGCACAATTTAAAGTGCCTTTTGGTAGCAATATGGTTCCAGGGACTCCCTGACATACTTTTACATTTTTTTCCTGCATTTTTCTCATTATCGTGAGGCTTCCCATTATTTCTAAAGCTGAACCTTGATGTCCTAGGAATTACAAGAACAATGCTTTATTATGTATTTTAATTCCACACACTGCTTATGCCTCCAAGTCTTAAAGGTGCAATTGATTTTTGTTGTTTGTTTATTTTACAGTCACAAGCAAGTTCCAATCACGTATCCACAGTAGGACATCTGCAAGAAATATTACTATCTATTCTTTAATCTATCTAAATTTTGCTGTATATCACATTTACATTCCTCTAGGAGGAAAAATGCTTGAGTCAATATCCTATGACAATTATAAAAACTCCTTGAGAGATTTTCAGAATCTGTTATGTGTTAATAGTTCACCCAAAAAAAGAGAAACTAGACCCAAATTCACCATCAAGATCTCGCTAAAATCTTCTAATAAACCAGAAAGTAGAAAGACACATCATGGATTCCAAATGCCTTATTGAGTGCCTGAGATTTTGGTATCTATTTCCCAGATAACTGAATGTTTATTAATATTGAGCAAGTCTAAACCATGAAACGACTGCATAGTTTTGATTATAAAACACCTAATCAAACCATTGATGGGAATATTTATATGTGTTTTGTTTGGCAAGAATGTTTATCACTCAGTATTGCATTGCAATACAAGACCACCTAGGTATCACTGAAGCCATCCTTGTCATGGGCTTCTTGGCCTGGCAGGACACTTGCAGAAGACTGATTGACAGCAGGTTATCCTGAGGCTCTGCTACGTAACGAGAAGTGAGATAGTCAGAAGCCGGATGTGAAGAAAAAAGTGCCTTCAAGTTTCCTTAAAAGGCAACCTCAAAAATACTTAATATGGGTAAGTAACTAAGAAAGAACAGTAGCAAGTAACAGTCAACCTGGAAAAAAGGTTATCAGGGACAGATGACTTTTCATGAGCATCTTCAGAGCATAAATCTAAAAGACAGAGATGCAAACAATGTTAAGTTATTGAAAAATATTCTGAAAATGCTTTACAGTACAAGCAATGTACTGCTTTGTAGGTGATGAAAGACATCATCATCTTTTCTACTGAAACCATATACATATATAGGTGACATACTTGAACAGGATTCATTGCTAGATATTAAGGATCTTAATAATTGTGTTTGGGAAGTTGAAGAAAAGCAAATTATGAAACTGTTGAATCAAGTTTACAAAATAAATTCCACTTAGATCTGTGACTTTAGCTTACATCCTGAACTTTTATGTTTTGTTTGTTTTTTGTTTGATTGATTTTTAAGTATAAAATGTTCCTTTCCTATGGAGACACATAGCTTTACCCTCCTTTGCCTTTCTTCAGAAGGCCTATTAGTTCTAAAACCTGTTCTCTTAATTCTATAGACTTGTGTCCTATATGAATTGATAATAATGAAAAACATTACGAGTAAGTTAAATACTAGAACAAAATTCCAAAGGATCCAATATTCTATATATTGTATGGTCCTATGAATCTGTCATGATGGAATAAGGGAATTATCACCTTCAATTTGCACATAATGACATTTTGATATCATAAAGTTAAGAGTTTTTGGAAAACCAGAAGTGCTTACTGATAAGATATGGACAAATGAATACGTGCAGAGATTGCTGGCTTTTTAAAGCTTGCATGTGTTAGCCTTCTGAGAGCTCTGCCCTGTCTCAATACATCACAGATCCAGCCCATGTGGTAGGTTAAGGATATAGATTTCTAACAAACTGTATCTCACTCCCTTGTATCTCACTCCCTCGCGCTTGCTTTGTCTTTCTCCCCACCATCCTCCCCCACGCTCTCTTACTATCTTTTGCTTGAGTCTGAACCTTAACATGATTGCAATGATGTAGTTTGCTTGTACCAATAACTTTCTTGTCAGGAGACATCTGTTTTGTTATGAAAAGTCTCTCCTAGTAAAGCATCAATCATGTCACACTTGTAAAGCAAGACACATTTTTTTTGTGTGTCCCTAGATAGCAAAATACTGCTGAGAAAACAAACTGGGCAGAAATATTAACTGGCATATTAATACATGTATTCTGAGCATTCTTTATTTGTCTACTCTTGGTGCCATGTGATTCTGACAGTCTTTGCTGCTGACCTCTCATCTCTGAAACCACAAAGGACTCATCAATGTCCTCCTTAAAAGCATTGTAACGGGCTGATTGCCACAGAGATCCACATAATGGGAATATGCTGTATTTTAGGCACTTTGCTTTCATATGCTAAAAGCACAAATGTTAAAAATGGTTGCAACTGTCTGAGTGCCTTTCAAAGCTTTGGCTACATAATGTCAAGCTACCTGGAAGGTTTAATCAGTCATCTAGGTGTTTTCCAATGCTTGGATGCTTTGCATCATTGATACGAAACCTCCAGATGATGGACTTGAACCTCCACTTGATGTCTTGATGTTTTAGCATTTTACTGACATGCTCACCATGTGCATTTATAAAACCGGATTCTCTGCTTTGAAGCCTGGATGATTGCTTTCTAAAGTCCAATCAACCTCAGGTATTATAGCAGGGGCTGAGTGAATTGAAAATGTATTGCTCTTTGTCTGAGTCAAGGCTTGAAGTGAAGTAAAAGATAAATTAAGTAGTTTGGGTAAATACTTCTGTACCAAAAAACAACCTTGAACATTGTTAGAGCTAAAAGTAATGGATCAGTCAGCATCCAGTCAGAAAAATAAAATCAGGCTAAGCATTTTAGGTAGAAGGAAATTGGATACAAAGGACCTACAAAGACTAGAGGAGCTAAAGGAAGAAGAAAAAGGGATATCAAGGGACCAAAAAAGGAGGGAGTGATGGGTAGAGATTAAGACTCTGCTGCTGTTCCTCTGAGCCAAGCTCCCTGGAACCAGCTTCTTCAGTATGCTCTGGAAATTCTGACATTTCTAGAGCAATCAGCACCTAGGTGAGTGGCTACTGCTTTCAGGGGCTGTGGAGCCTTCAGGCAGCCCCTCCCTGCTGCTCTTGTAGCAACAACCAACAACTGTCAGCAATGGCCATTGGGATCTGAACCAGAAGCAAGAAATGCCTCAGTTTGTCCTGATTTCTGATCTCCTGGCAGCACTTTCAAATGACAGAACTGAATGAGAAACCAATAGAGAAGGGAGTGTGGAAATGTAGCTTGCAGACTAGCAGCCCCAGAAATTCAAAGCAGAACAGAGAGGGGCAGGCATGGAACTGGAGGCACCAGGTAAATAAAGCAACACAGACAGCCAGATAGAGGCAATGATGTTTTCCCCGTTAACATTTGACACACATAAGATCAGGATGTAATTGACATCAAAAACAAGATACAGATGTTGGGCACAAAGGGAGGTACAAGAAAGGGAGAATTGCCACAAAAGCACAGCAAGTGATCTGTGGAGTGTATTAAAGTAGAAATGGCATTTTCCTTTATAGCCTGTCAGCCTGTCTTTTTATATAAACTAAGACATGGGAGATTTTCAAAAATTATGACTTTCAAGTTTCTCAAGTAATACATGAATATACCCTCCTTGTAAGGCATTAAAATTTATGGATGCAGGTTAATCCCCCTTTGATTACCAAGCCAATCCTAGTCCCTTTCCCAGAAATTACTACTGTCAGTTTGATGTATATCCGAAGAGGGTGAAATATCCAACAGTAGGAAAAATGACCAAGTACATTGTAGCATATTTACAGGATGGAGTGTGTGTCCATTTTTCAAGAGAACAAAGTAGATATGCAAAGGTTTCATAAACAGCAAGTGAAAACTTGAATTTGCAGGATATATCGTATGTGTTCTATTAATGAGTTTTCTAATCACGTACAAGATAAAGTCTTATTTTCTCTCTAGCATGTGGTTCTAATTTTATTTTCTGTCTCCATTGTTCCACAGTGGATATCTGGGTCATCTCCCAGATTGACTCAGACTTGAAGGCCTTCCTTCTGTATCACTGCACATTCTCTGCTGTATTTCCCACCACTCAATTGACTGGAAAGAATAATGTTAGGAATTGGAAAAAGAGACAACTATATATATATGTGTGTGTGTGTGTGTGTGTGTGTGTGTGTGTGTGTGTGTGTAGTTGTCTCTTTTTCCAATATATATATTTCCAATATATAAACAAATACTTTATTTGAACCAGAAAATGATCTTTTATATATATATATATATATATATATATATATAAATATATATAAAACAAATAAAGTAGAATTATAGGTAACATATTGGAAGTATTTGTGGTTGCAAAAACTTAATAATAAGAAATGGTCTTTCACAAATGCCATGGATTCTCAGATTCTGTCAAGCAGTTTAAAAATCTGCTTTGATTTCTTTCTTTCTTTCTCTTTCTTTCTTTCTTTCTCTTTCTTTCTTTCTTTCTTTCTTTCTTTCTTTCTTTCTTTCTTTCTTTCTTTCTTTCTTTCTTTCTTTCTCTCTCTCTCTCTCTCTTTGTCTTTTCTTCCTTTCTTCCTTTCTCAATGCTTAGATATAGCTCCTTGTACATAATGAAGGTGTCATTTAAGGGAGAAGCTTTGAAAAAGATATTGATTAATATGTAGGTGAAATCTTTGTTAGACTCCTAAAATTATGTCTAAAGGAAGAATCACAAAAGGAAATGCAAAAAAATTCAGTTGCATTGAACATCATTAAAAAACTCATCCATTGAGGGACAATTCACACTGTCTTATGGTCTCCCCCAGAGCAGACCTGAGATAAAGCTTGCAGGCAGAAGTTTATATTGAACATATTCCCAGGGAGTAGAAGTCGGAGACCAATGGAGTGAAATTAGGGAGGCAATATCAAAACAAGATATGTTATGCAGTTGATCACCTGTGTCTGCATACGACAGATGCTTGATTTCACCGTGACCTTCTGAGAACCTTTGTGGAGTGCATCTCGGAACTGTCCGTCTGAAGGAAGAAAGAGAAAAGCACTTTTCTGTCCATTTATTTCCTTCACTTTTCAAGGATTGTCCCACAAAGTGGTAGCTCTTCTATAATTTTTGGTTGTGCTTCATGAATGCTAATGGTTCATGCAGGTTTCCCAGGTCACCTGGTCGGAAAAAGTACTAGAAAGGACACCAGAGTCAACAGCAAATGCCTGAGATGAGGCACTGCCAGGTTACACCTGTGCAAAGCCAATGGCAGCCCGCATGGAACTCGTCACTGCAGCTATAGCTGAATGTGAGGCCAAGGGAACTTGGAGCAGGGCACAAGAGGCGACAGATCTACAATTCTTAAAAAATATCAAAAGCTTAGCACCTGAGTCACATATGGGTTAGTGAATGTGAATGCTGTATTAATTTGAGTCTGTATTTTATCTGCCTTTTTTCTACTACTTGGCCTTATAGGATGAAGGGATTATAAATAGCCACATATTCTTAAATGTCCCACAAGTTTAAAACATATTTGAACATATAAAATGTGCTCTTTGAGAGCAGAAGCCATATTTTATCCATTTTACCATCAGGTGTGTAGTAGAGGGACAGGCAACAGAAGGAGCTCCATAAATATTTAGTAAAGGTGTACATGAAAACAATCTTCAAAGACAACTAATGTAAATCCAGTCTACTTGGTCTTTTCAATGTCAGACATGTTTAAGAGATTAAACCTTTTCTCTGTTCACTATTTACTTTCCTTTTTCTTCTGATAAGTGTGAAGACAGAAAGAAGCAATGGGTGCTGGAATGAGCAGGGTAGGAAATTACGGTCAAATGAGAGAGAATTAAATACTTTGCCAAAACATGCTAGATACTTTGTAAATTATGTGTCCCAGCCACCTTATGTGGGGTTAACTCATATGCAGGACTTGTTTTTCTTCCCTAGTTTTCCTGTCTTTTATCCTCAAAGTCTGCCTATGAGCACTCGGTCATTTGTTATTTTCGTATCTGCCATGTTCAGCTCATATTTTAAATTATGGCATAAAATCGTTGTTGGTTTCAGAAGTGGTATGAGCAGAGATATAAGTTATGAAGTAATAGCTGGAGCCTGCAGTGGGCCACCCTGAATTTGCTGTTACCCCGTCACTGTCTTCTCAACAAATGGGCCAGATTTTGGAAAACGTAATTACTTAAATGGAAACCATGAAATGCAATTCTAAATCAGTTGATAATGTTTCTCTGCTTGTCGGCAGAGTCCCATCTAAGAAGGATGCTGGCTTCTCCTGCTGTTGGTCTGTTTACACCAAACCGACTTGATATTTTTATCTGTTTACAAAGTGGTGCAAAATGTTTACATAGTAGTGACCTGGTTTCTGTGGATCTGGGAATGCTGTTTGCAGTAGAATGTTTTCTAATCTTCCCGTGACGCTCTAATCGTTTGCATTCAGTGAGGCCTCAGTTTTAGTTGATAGAGCTATTTAGAAAATGGCTCCACTTCAATACCAACCTTGTTTTCTTTTGTCTTGGGAAGAGTGGTTTTAGAAGGGCTCCCCATGTACCAGACTGTTTGTCTTTTACTTTAGACTTGATTCAAGTTAAACACTTTGGATTCCTGAAAATGTGCATTTTTAACCATTAAGAGATTGAAATTCCATCTGCAGTGTGCAACAGCAAAACATAGATAAATACAACCTTTGATTAGCTGCAGATTTCTCAGAACTCTTGCTTCTACTAAAGTGTATCAACCTCATCTTCAGTCTAAGCTGTTGCTAGACTATTCCTGGACCTATCTCTGGAAAGCAAAACTGAGTTTTTCTACATTTTTAACAAGGTATTATCTCCCAGACACACGGAACTTTTCACTTAGGACTAGCTTGTAAATCTTGGTGATGAAGGAGGCAAGGACGGCCCTATTCACCTTACAATGCTGATGTGACTGTCAACTGTGATAACGGATAAGAGCACTTTACAAGCCACATTGAATTGAATATGTAACAAGTTGGTACAGATGTATATTTTATTTGATTCCAATCCTGAACACTATTCCTAGACTTAAATTCATTAGCAGGAAATGGAGAAGCATTGAAATGGAAATCACGAGCCTTATGTCTGCAACCCCTCTAAGTATTCAGGTAATATTTGATAAGTCACTTATCATCTCTGGGCCTCAAAGTCCTCACTGCCAAAATTAAACAACTGGGTTAAGTGATCTCGACATTTAGTTTTCAGCACTATGATTCTTTGTAACTACAGTACGCATTTTTGGTGAAACAGGAAAACTTCATGTCGTACTAATTATGAAATAAGATCTTTCACCTTTGTATTTCTTTTATTTTCAGATAATTGTTTTGAAGAAAGATCTTTTATAATTTTACCTTTTATTTGCATCCTAATTCTTATATCAAAATAGTAATATAATTTTGGTTCTATAATATGTTAATAATTTTACAGAAAAGTGATGTTAGATTTTTTAAGTAATGGACAATTTCCACTTAAAAATTTTTGGGTGAAACTATTTGGAATAAATATGAAATTGATTTGGGGTTCCACAATTGAATATCCATCCCCTGCAGCATCACGCCCAGCCTCATGCCCAACCTAAGCCAGTTGAGTGAGGGAGGATTTTCGACTTGGGAAAGGGCTGAAGTTTTAATGTTTTTAAAACTACTCTTCAGACCAGTGTTTCCTAAAGTTTGTTTTACAGAATATTAGCGTCATGAGATGTTATGGGGAAGGCATGAAAAAGTTCTATGATTAAATGAGTTTGTGGGTTGGTAGACACAGCAAATGTAAATGGATTTCCTTACTATGACACTTTCTCACAGCTTTTAATGCTTTTAATCTGCTTTTAATAGAACATTTTCCAGCTTGAGTAGAGAGATATGAATGTATGTTGTACATTCATGATGGACCACAGGACTCCTTTATGTGAGAAAATCTCATGGGACCACGTTCCCTGGGACACACTTTGAGAAATTTGCTTTTTATTGTGAAGGAATTAAAATTAACTGAGAAAGCAAATATTCACTGAGACACTAAAGTAAGGAAACCGCGTAGCTAGTGTTACTCACTAATGTGTGCTACTGGAATGATACAATTGCATCAAGTTCAGTCATATTAAGGATTAGTTATTAGTTTTATATTTGTTTGAAAGCATGTTTTGCCAATTAAATTAATTGGCTTTGTATGGTACTCAGTACACTACCAAGAACAAAGAGATGTTTCACAAATGCTTTGGATGCTGGAGTTTAAGTTTTTTAGACCTTTTTTGTAGCCAATTAGTAAAGAATTTATGGCTGCCCCATCCTTTACCTCTTTTCTTTCCTCCTTTCTTTAACAAACATTAATTGAATACCAAATCCTAAGCGTTTTTCTAGGCTCTGGTGCTATATCATTGACCACTAAGACAGAGATCCTTCCTAAACAAGTGATGATTAAATAGGGGAAGCAAATATGTATTTTAAAATTTCAATACAATGGGGCAAATGTAACCTTGAACACAAATACAAAGCAAAAAGGCAATGAGGATGAAAGAGAGCAATTAATCTTCAAAGAGTGCCAAGGTTTTCTTGACAGACACCTATCTGAGTCTTAAAAGCAGAACAGAAGTTTGCTAGATGGAACATGCTGGTTGATTCTAGCACTAAGATTAAAAATGTCAAAGCTGAGGAGATAGGAAACATTTTGTTGAGTGTGGGAAAGTCTAAGCAGTTCCATATTATTGGAACATAAAGTGGAAGGGGCAAAGGAGAAAGATATAAGGCTTAAGAGCTTGGCAAGTGTCACGTTATTAAAGCTTTATGTGCTTTGTAAAACAACTCAGAATCTGGCTCAGGCAATAAAAAATTCTGAAAGGATTTTAGAAAGAGGAGAGCCGTGATAAAACCTGGTCTTAAAAGCTGACCTTTGAAGTAGTGTAGAGAGGCTAGCAGTAGGGACATCAATTAGTAAGTATTATAACAATCCAAGTGAGACATGATGGGGAACTAAGTCATGGCTCTCATGGTGACATATTTGGATGGGAGAAGTCATATTTGAAATACAGATGGTCCTCAACTTCTGATGCTTTGATTATAATTTTTTGACTTTATGATGGTGTAAAAGCCACACGCATTCAGTAGAAACCATACTTCAGGTACCCATGTGATATGGTTTACAACTGTGTCCCCACCCAAATCTCATGTTAAAATATAATCCCCAATGCTGGAGGTGGGGCCTGGTGGGAGGTGACTGGATCAAGGGGGCAGAGTTCTCATGAATGGTTTAGCATCATCCACCTTTGGCACTGTATAGTGAGTGAGTTTTCATGAGCTCTGGTTGTTTAAAAGTGTGCAGTACCTCCTACCTCTCTCTCTTCCTCCTGCTCTGACTATGGAACACGTGCCTGCTTTCCATTCACCTTCCACCATTATTGTAAGTTTTCTGAGGCCTCCATGGAAGCAGAAGCCACTATACTTACTGTAAAACCTGCAGAACCACGAGCCAATTAAACCTCTTTTCTTTATAAATTACCCAGTCTCAGGTATTCTTTATATCTGTGTGAGAACGGACTGATGCACCATACAACCATTCTGATTTCACTTTCAGTACAATATTCAATAAAGTACCTGAGGTATTCAACACTTTATTATAAAACAGGCTTTGTGTTGATGATTTTTGCTCAACTATAGGCCAATTGAAGTGTTCTGAGCATGCCTTAGGTGGGTTGGGCTAAGGTATCACATTCAGTAGTTTAGGTATATTAAGATCATTTTAAACTTAGAATATTTGCAAGTTGGGTTACATTTATTTGGACATGACCCCGTCTTAAGTCAAAAAGCATTTGTATAGATGATGCAGATTTAATAATACTTGTTATAGTGAGGAATGGAATGGATGACTCTCAACTGTGTGGCTTCTGGTTTGTGAGATTGGTTGGATAATGGTGTTTATAACGAGATAGGAAATACAAGAAGATGAATGTCATTTTGAAGTGTAAAATATGTTTGTTTCTTGTATATAAAATTTTAAGTGCCTTGGAGATATACAGGATGAGGCCCTAACACAGGTGATCCTTGACTTCCATAGAACTATTTTGTTCACCTTGACTTCCATAGAACTATTTTGTTTAATGTTATATATTGACACATCATCCGGTTTTAGGTGGTGGATACCATAAGCTTGACATAGAGGATATAGTATAGTCTTAGAAGACTCCAAGAGACAGAATAATAAGGAATATCATTGTATTAAAATAAAGATATGGGATCCTAAGAAGGAGAATGAAAAAGTTGTCATTCCAAGGTCTAATAATGCAAGGTGTGGAAGACAGAGAATGAGAGAATTTTAAGGACACATTTATCAAAAGAAAGAAAAATGCCAAATGCCACAGAGAAGTATTCTGAGATAAGACTGAGACTTGTTTTAGGATTTGGCAACATCGAGTTCTCGGTGACCCTTCTTAGGGTGGTCTCAGTGGCATAGCCTGGGCTGAAACCACATTGCCTTATATAGTTGAGACAAAAGCAAGTGAGAACAATGGGTTTTGGTCTTTTGTTCTCAAGAAGTTTGACTGGGAAAGAAAGGGAAGGGAAGATAAGAATAGTTAAAGGGTGATGAAGGGCCAAGAAAAGGATGTTTTAAATATAATTGGTGTGTATAGGGAAGAGAGAAGGAATGCAGGCACATGTTTATACGCTAACACGTCTCTCAGCCTTGACACTGCTGACATTTGGAACCAGGTAATACTTCATGATATTGAGCATAGGATGTGGGGAGTGTCTTGTCCATTGTAGGTGTTTTTCAAGATGCATGTCCTCTACCCACTGGACTCAGTAGCACTCCAGTCGCGACAATCAAAAATATCTACAGACGTTGCCAGACATCCCCTGAGAGAGGGAGGCACATTGTTCCTGGTTGAGAAACACTAGGCTAAGACAAGAAGAAAGTGGAAGAGATTGAAGATATAAGACAGAGAAGAGAAAAATAATACAGAATCCACTGAAGTAGTCAGAGGCACGGGGTTCCAAAATACAGATAAAGGTGTTTCCTTCATACAGAACAGACATATCTTCCTCTGACTCCAAAATTAGAGAGAAAAAGAGCACAGAGATGCTAGGACATTCACACTGTGGTCTGGAAAATTGGTCAAGAAATAAAGAAATAACCTTTTTTTCCTCTGTGAATTAATGAGATGAGATCATCTGGTAAAAATGAACAAGCAGCAGCAACTCAGTGAGAGGACTAAGGAAGTGGAAATTTTGCAGGATGATACAGCTAAGTGAATGTGAGAGGAAAAAGACCAACATTGAGAAATGTCTTGAAGAATATAACTGAAGCACCAAATTGGGAAAGCATGACTCTGAAAATATCCCAATGTGACATGTGTATGATTTCCTCCTAGCCACACCCAGGCCCTTAGCTAAAGAAATGCAGAGGGCTGTGTATATGGTTGCTGCAGTGTGGTGTTGCTGTAGGATGCATGGCACTATAAATGTCACACTCCTCCCTATCAATGGTAGGCAAAGTGACATGAGACAATAGCTAGAATCACAGATTGATAAAGACAGGGTGATCACAGGTACCTTCAGAAATTAGTGGATCTCAGGTAATATCTAGCTCAGTGGTTTTCAAACTAGAGTCAATCAACAAAATCTCTTTTAAAAACAGATCATAGTGCTTCAATTCTTATTTCCAAAGGTGATGTCTAAAAATTTCAGTGAGATTGAGTATATTTTGTATTTTAAAATCATTTGTATATTATTTTCTATATACTGTATCTTCATATTTAACCACTTAAAAATAAGATACTTATCTTTTACTGATTTACTTATCAGATCTCTTCATATGTTAAAGAAATTAACCCCACATGATAAGTTTTGCAAATGTTTATCCCAGCTTTTTCTTTATTTCGTCTTCAAGTTTATCTGTGATTTTATTCAGGAATTTGAAAATTAATGTATTAAATATATCAATCTGTCCTATGAAACCAGAGTAGTTTCGTGACTTACTTATGAAGGGTTTCTTCATAGAGATATGATAAAATCCTTCTCTTATGTTTTCCTCTAGAATTTTGTGGTTTTGCTTTTTTATGTATTTACATTTGTGGCCCATCTGGGAATTTATTTTGGCATAAAAGTAAGCTGGGGGTGCAATTTAATTTTTTTTTCAGAGGGTACCAATTACCTAAATAAAATTTATCAGATACCCTCTTTTCCCCCACTGTTAGGCAATGCTACTTATTTCATCAAATTAATGCATGCAGCTATTTGGGTCTGTTTATGCATCCTCCATTTATTCCATTGATATATTTGTTTGTTTATTAATGTGCATATATTGAATGACTCCATGGGCAATACCCATGATGATAAAGAGTCATTCATCAGGCTAAACTCCTCATTTTATCATGAGGCCCAGAGTATTTCAGTGGTTGATCAGAGAATCATTTAGGTAAAGTGGTGGATCTCACTAGAACCTGAGACCCGTGTTTCTCTGTAAGTATGAGTTTCACTAATGCCTCACTAGCTTCCAATGGACACAGTTTTTCTGATACAGAGTCATTGACTACACCTGAGAAGCACCCATCATTTCAAGCCCACATACCTTTGGTTATTCTGCTGACTAGGTGAGGGAGTACCACTGATGACTGATGGGAAGAGAAAGTGTGTGTAGACAATGACTGATCAGTGATTACGAAAGTGCCTTATTCTTCTGCAGGTTGAGGATTGTGAACCATTTGGATTATTATGGAGAAAGTGTGTTCAGATTGTGTGGTTCTGGAATGGGAGTTTAGAGATAAGATGCAGTGAAAGAAAAACATATGGATATTGTATCCAAAGATGGATAGACAGATTTTTAACATAAACCATGAACTAATTTTCAATGGTTTATGTAAATGTGTTTCTCTACAAAAATTATACATTGGTTTCAGTTGATAGAAATCTTTACACTTTGTTGTAGCATGAAGACTAAAACAAAATAAGCCTCCGTGGATTAGCTGTACTGGTGCAGTGTTTATTTCAAAGTTATAATATCAATTTAACTTTGCATTTTCACAAGCCTAGAATGCAGTATTATTTAACAGATAGATATTACATTAGAGTTCTTTGGAATTATTTTTAAAGTTTAGAAAAAAAGCAAACCACATAATTTTCCAAAAGAAAAAGAAACAAATTACTTTGTCATTTAAAAGCTTATAGACAGAGTGCCATAGTGGTCCTTGAAGACATGAGATGCCAGTTGCAAGCCAATTGTATCGAAGTATGAGATGAATAAGAAGTGATTCAAATCCAATAAAATACTAAACAAGGACATTGGTTGCTTTCCAGTCAACATGTAAGAATACATGAGGTAGTATAAAGGTCGTCTGCATAGAATTTGCTCTTTCCAGATAGTAAATATTACTATTAATGTTTAAATTAAGTATAGATTGGAAAATCTTCACATGGTGGCATATTCAGATTTTATTCAGTCTGTGTCCTCTTTATTCTTCTTATGTAATATAAAACAACTAAGTTAAAAAATAATGAGCATAGACTCTACCAACAGATTTCTGGCAAACATTGACTGGTTTAAAACTTTAGCCAACTTAATAATTTAATGTCTTCTGATTTGCTAGTTGCTTTAGCATTTCCAAAATAAGTGTCAAGAAGATAACTGCAGCAGTGGTATGACCCACATTCATCTACAAGACCCTTGTTTTAACTCTGTAATGGTTTTAGGATTTGAATTAAATCCTAGGCAATACTGTAAAAGCTAGAGATTCCTTGTGGATTCAAAGTTATCAAAGAAGCATGACATTTTAAGTTTAGATGCATCCTTTTTTGGGGATAAAAGGACACTTTGGGAAACCCAGTGATTACAAGTTTCCATACTGGAGCTTTGAGCTTAAGCAAAATTAAAGAAACACTAGGATCAATGCATTGTCTAAGCATGAAGAAACTGAGTTGTAATTGAACCAGGATGTAACTTATGATAAATATTATTCAGCATGATAAAACACTGAAAAGATTGGATTTGTTTTCTCTGTCTTGGAGAACACTTGTCAAAAACTAAGGTTTACCCAGTTAAAATCCAGTGTGGTGATACTGGCGTTGTGTGGACCCAGCCAACAGGTGAGTTTCAGAGTGACATTAGGCATATTCGTAAAATTGTGAACAGTCTCTGAATGAGAAAGGGAACACCTACTGGCAGTCTCAACTTATCATCTGGTAGTGATGTGGTCAATGTGGGGAATGTGCCAAAGTTTTTTACTCAATCACCTGGGGTTTATGCCACTGTAGATAAAACCACTGGCCATACATAATGACAAGATCTACGGCAGAAGTTCTTTGGATCAAAGCGCATTCTCCTAATTTCCCTCTCATAGGATGTTCTCTACCCTCAAGTCAGCCCACCTATATCAATGACCCCAACCCCTTCCACATTCTCTGCTTTTCTATACTAAAACATGTTCTCTGGAAAGTTTCAAGACCAGCCATTTATAAATTAATATGAAATTAATAAGCCATATTTTCCAGGTTAGTTTCATTTAAAGTCGTTTTGAAATCACAGATTGAAAGTGTGTATTACCTCTTAAAAATTTTAGTACTCATATGACACAGGTATTCTATTACCCATTTTAGGTGGAGTTTAAGAATTTTGAATAGTATCTTGAAATACTAGGAGTGTGTGTCTGTGATTTTATTTTTCAGGTGTAAACATTACGTATAATTATCCTATTTGCTTTAATGTATTATACCATTCATTTGTATGTATATTTCCTCCAAAAAACATTCCATGTGGAAGCAAATAAAAGATATTATTAACATACTTTCTTTAGACAAGAAGCCTAAAGTCCACATCAGGAAAAACTTAAGTCTAGAATCCAGGCTTCCCAATGAAGTTCATTCTTCATCTTGCATAAGAATTGTTAGACTAAAAGTTCTGAGGAAAGTACTCTGTGTGACTTCTAATAAGAATTGTTTTCTTCCCTGAAATAATGTCCAGTCAATAAATTAAGGTGTAGAGCTATGGCAAATACTGTTATAAAAATTTACTGTGTTGAAATCTTTAGAATGCTTTCTTCACATTCTCACATACCCACAGTATTTCAGAGCTAGCCACAGAATGATGCATGTTGCAATGCTATGCTGGAAATACAGACTCATGTTGAAATTGTTGTCAACAGCTTTAAAAAAAATTAGCAAGATGTGGAGAAATCATAAATTATGAGGGAGGTCAAGGCCAAGACTGTAGAATAATTTCAGATTGGGTATGCAAGTGAGTAGAGGATAAAAGGGGCAAAATTAAGTCAATTTAAGTGGAGAGAACGGTATTAGCCAAGCCACCGGGACATTGAAAACCACAGAATAATCAGAGCTGGGTGAGACTAGAGATCAACGTGGTAGAGGAAGTGGGAAAGTTGGTAAGATACTGTATTAGTCCATTCTCTTGCTGCTATTAAGAACTACCCAAGACTGGGTAATTTATAAAGAAAAGAGATTTAATTGACTCACACTTCCCCATGGCTGGGGAGGGCTCAGGAAAGTTACAATCATGGCAGAAGTCACCTCTTCACAGAGCACCAGGAGAGAGATTGAGTGCCAGCAGGGGAAATGCCAGATGCTTATAAAACCATCAGCTCTCATGAGAACTTACTATCACAAGAACAGCATGGGGGAACCACACCCATGATTCAATTACCTCCCACTGCTTCCCTCACACCAAAGGTGGAGATGGGATTACAATTCAAAATAAGATTTGGGTAGGGACACAAAAGCAAGCCATGTAAGATACCTTGTAAGATATTATAAACAGCTTTTGATGTCATGCTAGAAGTTTTAGACTGCGTGCTATAGGAGAGGAAACATTATGATCAAAATCATGTTTTGATGGCATGTAAAGTGGATGTGATTGAAAGAGTGTTGGATTATACAGATAGACAAAAGACATGGATGGGTTTTAATGATAGCAGCAAGAGGGGAGAGGAAATACAAGAAGCCTCATCTGAGAAAAACTTTGTACACTTGACTAAGTTCAGCAATAAATTAAATGTGGGGATGCTAGTAAAAGGAAAAAGAGGAAGGAATAAAGATAATCTCAATTTCTAGTTCAGAAACCTATGGGAATGCAGAAATGTCATTAATTGGTTTGGGGACCTCTGTAGGAAAGGAGTTCTGGAAAACTGGTGAGGAGAAAAAGAGGATGCATTTGGTTTTGGACATACTGAGTGTGTAGTTCCAAGGAAGCACACAGGTTTTAAAAAATGAGAAATACATGTCTAGAGTCAAGGACAGACACAAACCCTGTAGATACAGATTTGAAAGATTATTATCATCTATTACAATCTCTGTTTGAGAAGAGCTGAAGACATGGGAAGAAAATATCTGGGGAAAGGGTACAGAGCAGAAGGAAGGGAGTACAGAAGAAGAAGTGGACTGAGCATGAAATCCTAGGAAACCCTAAGATTAAGTCATTAAGAGGAGATACCATTGGAGGGAAAAGGGGAGATAAAAGGAGAACCAAGGAAAGGTTCTTTGAATGTGGAGACCGGTCATCAAATATAGTTCATTACAACAACCTCAAGTGCACGAGAGCTGCAAAGTGGATCATGGATTTGGCAATGAAAAAGGCACTTGGTGTCCTTTCAGAGCTGTGCCGTTGGAGAGGCAATGACCAACATCAGGAAGTAGTGGGAAGATTCACAGGGACGTGAAAAAATGGAGAATGAAAAGTTCTGTTCAGAAATTTGCTGGTGAACACATTTGGTGTACACTAAAAATATTTATTAAACATGCTCTATATGCCATATATTATTACAGCTGAAACTGCAACAAAAAATACAACAGAATCCTGATCCTCAATGGTTTCACTTTCTATTTGGGGGAAGGGAGACATGTAAATAGATCATCAGTGAGGTCATTTAATATGATATTTGTCTCAGAGCACCCGATGCAGTCTCTTCTGAAGAAAATTACTTATGAAGAACATAGATTAAATTACTTACAAAGACAGAGAATTTATAGTATCAAAAACTAAAAACCACAATCAAACTAGTGTAAGAATTTTGAAGGTTTTTCAATTAACTCTAAGTTCAATAGTGGTGGATTGATCTGTATGATTGGAGGGCTGTAGTGCTTTGTAACTTGAAATACAGTGAACTTCCTGGCTTTAAAAAGGAGAACTACAAACCACTGCTCAGTGAAATAAAAGAGGACACAAACAAATGGAAGAACATACCATGCTCATGGATAGGAAGAATCAATATCGTGAAAATGGCCATACTGCCCAAGGTAATTTATAGATTCAATGCCATCCCCATCAAGCTACCAATGAGTTTCTTCACAGAATTGGAAAAAAACTGCTTTAAAGTTCATATGGAACCAAAAAAGAGCCTGCATCTCCAAGACAATCCTAAGTCAAAAGAACAAAGCTGGAGGCATCACACTACCTGACTTCAAACTATACTACAAGGCTACAGTAACCAAAACAGCATGGTACTGGTACCAAAACAGAGATATAGACCAATGGAACAGAACAGAGTCCTCAGAAATCATACCACACATCTACAGCCATCTGATCTTTGACAAACCTGAGAAAAACAAGAAATGGGGAAAGGATTCCCTATTTAATAAATGGTGCTGGGAAAATTGGCTAGCCATAAGTAGAAAGCTGAAACTGGATCCTTTCCTTACTCCTTATACGAAAATTAATTCAAGATGGATTAGAGACTTAAATGTTAGACCTAATACCATAAAAATCCTAGAGGAAAACCTAGGTAGTACCATTCAGGACATAGGCATGGGCAAAGACTTCATGTCTAAAACACCAAAAGCAACAGCAGCAAAAGCCAAAATTGACAAATGGGATCTCATTAAACTAAAGAGCTTCTGCACAGCAAAAGAAACTACCATCAGAGTGAACAGGCAACCTACAGAATGGGAGAAAAATTTTGCAATCTACTCATCTGACAAAGGGCTAATATCCAGAACCTACAAAGAACTCAAACAAATTTACAAGAAAAAAACAAACAACCCCATCAAAAAGTGGGCAAAAGATATGAACAGACGTTTCTCAAAAGAAGACATTCATACAGCCAACAGACACATGAAAAAATGCTCATCATCACTGGCCATCAGAGAAATGCAAATCAAAACCACAATGAGATACCATCTCACACCAGTTAGAATGGCGATCATTCAAAAGTCAGGAAACAACAGGTGCTGGAGAGGATGTGGAGAAGTAGGAACACTTTTACACTGTTGGTGGGATTGTAAACTAGTTCAACCACTATGGAAAACAGTATGGCGATTCCTCAAGGATCTAGAACTAGATGTACCATATGACCCAGCCATCCCATTACTGGGTATATACCCAAAGGATTATAAATCATGCTGCTATAAAGACACATGCACACGTATGTTTATTGCGGCACTATTCACAATAGCAAAGACTTGGAATCGACCCAAATGTCCATCAGTGACAGACTGGATTAAGAAAATGTGGCACATATACACCATGGAATACTATGCAGCCATAAAAAAGGATGAGTTTGTGTCCTTTGTAGGGACATGGATGCAGCTGGAAACCATCATTCTCAGCAAACTATCACAAGAACAGAAAACCAAGCACCGCATGTTCTCACTCATAGGTGGGAACTGAACAATGAGATCACTTGGACTCGGGAAGGGGAACATCACATACCGGGGCCTATCATGGGGAGGGGGGAGTGGGGAGGGATGGCATTGGGAGTTATACCTGATGTAAATGACGAGTTGATGGGTGCTGACGAGTTGATGGGTGCAGCACACCAACATGGCACAAGTATACATATGTAACAAACCTGCACGTTATGCACATGTACCCTAGAACTTAAATAATAATAATAATAATAATAATAATAATAATAAATAAAATAAATAAAATAAATAAAATAAAATAAAATAAAATAAAGATTTAAACAGAAAAAAAAATGTTTACGGTAATTTTGATTGATCCTCCACTGCCTGCACACTGAGGTAATTAGTAAATTTCAATATTTGCTCCTCATCAGGTAATGCCTCCTTCCCATTCCTATTTTAAAATATCCTCTTTCAAAAATTATTTGGCAAATGCGACCTCCAAAATTAGACCAAAGAAAACAATAATTGATTGTAGTTTACTGCATGCACATAATAGTCTGCATAAGGAAAACTCTCTAGGTGGGGCTGATAGTAGCAGTAAAGTGCAGGACTGTGCTTTTTCAAGTCTTCTATTAGTTCATACTGTCACCAGTCCAGACAGCAATTGTAGTATAAGTTTTGTCTTTGTTCGTAGTGTGGATACATTTACTTCCGTTTGAGACTGAATGAAGTGAAACAAAACAACAGGTCAATAAAAAGTATTATATTGCCATAGAAATTGAACAGCAATCTGAAAGTCCAGAGGAAGAGCATCCTTCTGGAAAAAAAATGACATCAATCAGAAAAGGCTATGGAAATGTCAACAGAGTGCTACAAGATGTGACATCTGTAAAAGATAAAATAAAATTTCAGACATAGAAATCAACTCCAAAGGAATTAAATAGAACTAACAGTATTTATTTATTTATTCATTTATTTTTACTTTTCATTTTTGAGTCAAAGTATTGCTCTGTAGCCCAGGCTGGAGTGCAGTGGCACTATCTTGGCTCACTGCAACCTCTGCCTCCTGGGTTCAGGCAATTCTCATGCCTCAGCCTCCCGAGTAACTGGGATTACAGGCCAGGCACATGCCACCAAGCCCAGCTAATTTTTTTTTTTTTTTTTTTTTTGTAAAGATGAGGTTTCACCATGTTGGCCAGGCTGGTCTTGAACTCCTGGCCTCAAGTGATCCACCTTCTTTGGCCTCCCAAAGTGCTGGGCATGAACCACCGCCCACAGCCGAGAGTATTTAAATTTTAATCTTAATAAAACTCTGTATATTTGTTATCTCATCAAAAATGCACATAGCTATAATTCTCAGCATGAATAACAAGCAGAAAACATAATAAATAACTGACTTATATAGTCTCTTGTAAAGGGGAAAATCTATCCTAGGCAGCCTAAAGAATCTTTTTTTTTTTTTTTTTTTTTATTTATTATTATTATACTTTAAGTTGTAGGGTACATGTGAATAACGTGCAGGTTTGTTACATAAGTATACTTGTGCCATGTTGGTGTGCTGCACCCATCAACTCGTCATTTGCATCAGGTATAACTCCCAATGCAATCCCTCCCCCCACCCCCCTCCCCATGATAGGCCCCGGTGTGTGATGTTCCCCTTCCCGAGTCCAAGTGATCTCATTGTTCAGTTCCCACCTATGAGTGAGAACATGCGGTGTTTGGTTTTCTGTTCTTGTGATAGTTTGCTAAGAATGATGGTTTCCAGCTGCATCCATGTCCCTACAAAGGACACAAACTCATCCTTTTTTATGGCTGCATAGTATTCCATGGTGTATATGTGCCACATTTTCTTAATCCAGTCTGTCACTGATGGACATTTGGGTTGATTCCAAGTCTTTGCTATTGTGAATAGTGCTGCAATAAACATACGTGTGCATGTGTCTTTATAGCAGCATGATTTATAATCCTTTGGGTATATACCCAGTAATGGGATGGCTGGGTCATATGGTACATCTAGTTCTAGATCCTTGAGGAATCGCCATACTGTTTTCCATAATGGTTGAACTAGTTTACAATCCCACCAACAGTGTAAAAGTGTTCCTATTTCTCCACATCCTCTCCAGCACCTGTTGTTTCCTGACTTTTGAATGATCGCCATTCTAACTGGTGTGAGATGGTATCTCATTGTGGTTTTGATTTGCATTTCTCTGATGGCCAGTGATGATGAGCATTTTTTCATGTGTCTGTTGGCTGTATCAATGTCTTCTTTTGAGAAACGTCTGTTCATATCCTTTGCCCACTTTTTGATGGGGTTGTTTGTTTTTTTCTTGTAAATTTGTTTGAGTTCTTTGTAGGTTCTGGATATTAGCCCTTTGTCAGATGAGTAGATTGCAAAATTTTTCTCCCATTCTGTAGGTTGCCTGTTCACTCTGATGGTAGTTTCTTTTGCTGTGCAGAAGCTCTTTAGTTTAATGAGATCCCATTTGTCAATTTTGGCTTTTGCTGCTGTTGCTTTTGGTGTTTTAGACATGAAGTCTTTGCCCATGCCTATGTCCTGAATGGTACTACCTAGGTTTTCCTCTAGGATTTTTATAGTATTAGGCCTAACATTTAAGTCTCTAATCCATCTTGAATTAATTTTCGTATAAGGAGTAAGGAAAGGATCCAGTTTCAGCTTTCTACTTATGGCTAGCCAATTTTCCCAGATCTTTGACAAACCTGAGAGAAAGAAGAAATGGGGAAAGGATTCCCTATCTAAAGATTCTTTATCGTGGTCGTTGGCTTTTTGTTTTTTTTCTCTCTTTCAAACTATCAAATCTCCCTCTCTCTTGCTCTCTGACCTTTCCCAAAGTGAAAACAAAAAACAAAAAACAAAAACAAAAAAAACCCCAGCCTATTAACTCTCTTATTGGTCTTTAGTTATTTCTTTAGCAAATTAATTTACCTTGTTGGCATCTTTAAATTCTTCCCTTCAGCTATTAACCAATTACAGCAATTCTCTGAGACACTAGAAGATAAAAAATATATATCCCAGACAGGGGATAGAGAAGCTGAGAGTACTTATATGAAAATAAGCTTTACTCTGGTGATACTTTGGTACAGTACAATACTAAATGAAGAAATACAGGTATAGTCTTTGTCATTCAATTCCCTGTTATATATTTAGAGACTTGTGTGAATCTTGCTTGGAGTCACGCTCCATAAATCCTCCATACAGACAAAGCAGGGAGAGCAACTTTTCCGCTTTTCCTTGGTGACTAAAACAAAGGGTTAAAGACGTGAAATGAACAACAACAACAACAACAAAAATCCGAGATCTGCCCTTGAGTGTACAAGGTTATCATTCCAATCAAACTGTTCCTGAGGTGTTATCTTGGCTTTGTGTCCTTTCTTGGTTCATGCCAATTATTTATGGTTGATTTTCCAGCTCTTCATAGTGATCTGATATTATGCCAGTAATGAAGTTTTGCCTAAATTAGCCAGAGTTATATTATTTAGCTTGTTACAAGAACTCTGTTATAGAGTTTCCTAATATATATGTTATAGAGTTTCCTAATATAGAAACAAGTACAGGGAGTGGGGTTATAGGCAATGTCCCTCAGAGTGACAGTGAAGGTGGTGGGTGGGGGATTGAGATTTTGGGGGATTGAGGGAGCTTAGGTGAGGCTAAAGAACCACAAAAATATTGTTAGTTATGGGAGAAAATGTTGCTGCACATAACACACCTTGGTGAAACCACCACTTACATTATCGCCTGGAGTGAAGTACTCGCTTCAAGCAAGGTTTTGAGGGAAGCTAATGTTACTATCATAGAAGAATATGAAGGACATGAGGAATTCCAACACTTGAGGTAAAGTGACTGTTTCCAACGGTACAGGATAACAGAAAGAAAAAGAATGGAGGCTGGGCATGGAGGTTCACACCTGTCATCCCAGCACTTTGGGAGGCCAAGATGAGAGGGTCACTTGAGCCCAGGACTTCAAGATCAGCCTGGAAAACATAGTGAGACCCCATTTCTATAAAAATTTTAAAAATTAGGTAGGAATGGTGGCACAATTATGTAGTTTCAGATACTTAGGGCTGAAGTGGGAGGATCACTTGAGCTCAGGGAGTTGAGGCTGCAGTGAGTCATAATCATGCCACTGTACTCCAGCCTGGGTGACAGAGTAAGACCCTGTCTCAAATGATAATAATAACAACAATAATAGAAATGACTAGCTGAAATCCCTAAATTCTCAACTCAAGGAAAAGATCCAATCCCAGGGAACTTCTAAGACCAAGCTAATAGACCTTCCAAATTCTACCAAAAGATTGATATCGCCAAAATCAAAACACATACTTTGATTTTGTTGGCTACCAAATTACGGTGTCAGCTGGATTCACAGTCATGCTGGATCTTTTACAGTGAACGTCAGGGCATTTGGGGTGGGGGTGACAGGAGGGAAATAGTAGGATACAAATGACAGTTTGGGGGACTTAAGGTAAGATTTGTAGTAATCAGAATTTCCCAACCCCTCAGTCTCAACTGAATTTGCATTGCCAGCTGGAGTACCTATTTCTCTTTTGAGAAATCTGTTTCTCCCTGGTATATGCCATACCTATTTCAATTACCTTGTAATATTAAACCAGTTCTCCATATGTACCTCATCATTTCCAGAGTTATGACTAAAGCCAGAGCTCAACCTGCCCCAGCAAGTTAACTTTTATGTACTTAATATTCAAAATTACTTTACAGGTCTTTGTTCATTTATATCAACAAAAATTTGTATTCTTTATGTAGGTATGGATTCTTAGGATATTTATCCAAGGAAAGAGAATCGGGCTCAATTTACCAATGTGTGTGAACTCATCAGAGATTCTGGATTTTGAGTGCTAGTTTGAACAACTGGGTCTTGTTTCAATTGTTTACTCAAACAACTGACAGAAGTCTGGAATCAATGTCAGGCCACTGTAAACAAAGTTGAGAAACCAGAATTACCTTGTTAAAGTAAGGAAACAATCCAAATACTCTGGGAGATATGAACTTGAAAGTGAATTTAGTGTATATGAACTCCCTGCCTATTCCCTAAATATATTCCCTCAAGAAGGCACAGGTTTTCCCTTAATCAAGGCCTTGAGAAATATTCTGGTAAGGGGAGGGTCAGTATCTTGGAAAGTTCTTCAAAGGCACTGAGACTGATAGGAGACCTCACAGTGGGAATGAGTTCCCTAAGTAAAACTCTCATGGAAAGTGCTATGTATTGAATTACATCCTCCCAAAATTCATTTGTTGAAGCTCTAACCCCCAATGTGATGGTTTTTGGAAAAGGATCTTTACGAGGTAATTAGGCTTAAAAGAGGTCCTGATGGTAGGGTCTTCATGGTGAGATTAGTGTTTTTATAAGAAGAGACCAGAGAGCTTTCTCTCTCTTTCTATCTCTACCATGTGTGGACACAACAAGAAGGTGGCAATCTGCAAGCCAGGAAGAGAGCCCTCACTAGAAACCCAATCAGCCTGTATTTTTATCTTGAACTTCCCAGTCTTCAGAACTGTGAGAATATTTATTATTTAAACCACCCAGCACATTGTATTTTGTTATAGCAGTCCTAGCAGACTGACACAGGGTGATCTTAGGGTATCCTAGCAACGTAGTGGAAACTAAATCAAGAGCAAAGCAGGTATGGCTGCCCTAAAAAACAGCAAGGCAAGGTGTTAATCAGAAGGGTCTGGCCTGATGACATTTTTTATTGTGGCTAATTTACATGGGATCCCTGTGTTTGAAAAGATTGAGCAGTCTATTAAGTGAATAAAACATTTTTTATCCTAAAAACACCCTCCCTCTAGTGAGAAGCCCAGCATAAGTCACCATGAATGACTTGTACATTTGATTTGCATATCTAAGCTGGTTCACAGACCCAGAGCTAAATAAAGAGTAGATCAGGTACATCAGAGCAGAATCTCCTAATTGGAGGTCACAACACACTGGTGTGACTTGCAGGGGTTATAGCTTGCTGAGATAACTGTTTTCCTCAGCCTGAAATAAATGGATGGCGTGTGAGCAGCTAGAGTTTCCAGGCCAAGTGCATGCAGTTTTGCTGATTTCTCCATTTACTCTGGTATACTGTAGACATATTATTTTCTATGCATGCCATGATGTCAAATAGGCTGAAAGCCCTGCCTTGTAGAAGTGACCCGGTAACAAAAATCATAACTACACATAAATAATGTTCCTCCTAGACTTTTCCAAAGGAATACTAATCTCTCTATCCATCAATCTGCGCCCTGGAAAATTAGATCTACCCAAATGTTTCAGTGGACATTGACTTTGAACTTAGACAATATATGGGGACCTAGAAAGACTTTTCAGTCCACCGGTCAGAGGGAGAGTTTCCAAAGATCAAATGCCCAATGGATTTTGGTCCAAGTAGTACTACTGAACCTGAGTGAAATTTTAGAATAGAGATTCTTATCTACAAATATCTAAATATAGATATAGATGAATATTTAGATATATATAGTATGTATCTTAATATCTATAACTATCTAGTTATTCATATTTATCTACCTACCTATCATCTATCTATCTATTATCTATCTATCTATCTCTCTATCTATACACACACACACACACACATACACATACACATAAACACACATAATTTGATCTCTGGAATAAAGACTGCTTTCTCAACCAAAATAGTAATTGTAAGTCAATACCATATCTTGCAGGAAGGTAATTAAAAACGTGTTGCATTCAATTGCAGTTATTATAACAGGCATTAATTTAATACAAGAGCAAAATAACATAGCTTTTAGAAACTCATAGATTGTTTCTTCTATTCCACCAAGCAAAGAGCACCAGAAATAGTTACCTTTGCATATGCAAGGGTAGACGTAGAATTTCACCATCTAATCTCAGGGCTGTGCCAATCCTCTAGCTCTGAGTTTTGTTTAGTCTTTAGAAACCTTGATAATCTCATTATCTCAAGGTTTAACATGACTTCCACTGCATTTATAGCATTCTATAGATATACCCTAAAGAGCAGGAAGTAATAGATATTCCAGATGCCTTGATAAGAGCCATATATACCATCAAGTGGAAGATAAAAATATTAAAATACAACAGTATAAAATGCACTGCTAAATCCAGTCGGATTTAGCATATAAGCAAACATCCTCTAAGCTAATAGGATTTGTGTGTGTGTGTGTGTGTTTATTCTTACCACTAAAAAAAGAATCCCAGTGTTTATGGGCCTTTCTGTATTATATGGGGAAGGAAGGACACTCCTCGTCATGTTACCAAATTCATTCATAAAAGTTAATGGAAGTCTAATTCAATTCTATAAAGGCAGAACAAACAAGAGCTTAGCTCCATTATGAGAAAATATTTAGGTGACCCTGTAAGTTCAGGGTCCTCCAAAAAGTTAAGGTTTGGGGTATAGGCAAAGGGAATTTTGAATTCGGAGTGAGGAGGTATTATAAATGGGTTCATGGTCAACTGTACAAATTACTCTGGTCTTATTTACATAAATGAATTCATGGTCAATTGTACAAATAAGATCCTGGCCTTATTTTTCATGCTAGGATATATAGCTATTTACATATTTTAATGATTTTTCTTTTTACTTCTTCTAAATTCCCTCAATATTACAAATATGATACAATTTAGTCTAAAATGCAAATTACCCAAACGAGAAAGCAGCAGAATTTGAGGAGGAATTGACATTACTCAGTTGTATGGAATCTGAGTCAGATGCAGTAACTCACAATTTTGGAGTTGTCTCTCTGTGAGAGGATGTAAATGTGGTTTGTGTTTTAGTGCATGACATAATTGTATTACAGGCAGGAACCATTTTTGTGAAGCCCAACTATGGGATAAATCAGATATGGGCTAATGAACTGTCATAAAGGCAGAGTAACTAGACATTTGTCAGGTGCAATCTGTCCTGCACCTGCCCCTTCTCCTTGTGTAAGAAACTCCCCCTTTCCCCACAGATTGTGAGATTTGGTGAAAGCAGTTTCCATCTTTCACTGTGCAGAAAGCAAAATAGGAAGACACCCCTTCCCCTATCCCTCTCTCCTGGCAGCCAAAGAGCATGCAGAGCTACTATCATTCACTTTTGGAGGCATGAAAAATGACCTAGGGATTTGGAGAAAGTATAGAGGGCACCAGCAGAGTTCTCACAAGCCTAGTGGCAGCAGCAAAACACAAGAATCCAGTGGTGTTGGGTCAAATGCCCAGTGTGGTGGGGCCAATGGCAGCTTTGGAACAAAGCTGATCTGGTGATATGACCCAGCTCTGGAATTAACCACAGCGGCTCCATTTGTTTCTCTCTAGTTCTTAGGTGGGTTCTCCAGACTGCCTGTGAATTCTTGCTTCTGTCCTAGGGACAGAAATTCAATATTGGTGAAGAGCAATCAGTCTACCATATTCCCACTAGTTACTGCAAGTTTAGGCTGACTTCATCTCTCAGTATCTTAAATAACACCCTAGTGAACTTCTTTTATCAAGTCTCTTCATAGACCTGGATGAGACATTTTGTTGGGTAAATCCAGGGAAGGAGAGCTGATAAAGGATATAAACACATTAATTAGTTAACATTGGCAAATTACTTCTAGAATGACTGCACCAGTTTTCCGATCTTACTTACACTGCATTTTCCTAGCTTTGCCATGCGTGTGAGTGAATATTGGGTTTTCACCACACTGTTGAATGGAAAATTGTAACATCACTGTTTATAGTTACACATAAATAAACTTAGGCCTGCCTGCCCGCCCGCCCGTCCTCCTTCCCTCCCTCCCTCCCTCCCTCCTTCCTTCCTTCCTTCCTTCCTTCCCTCCCTCCCTCCTTTCTCTCCCCTCCTGTCCCCTCCCCTCCCCTCCCCTCTCCTTTCTTTCAGATGGAGTCTTGCTCTGTCCCCCAGGCTGGACTCACTGCAAGCTCCGCCTCCCAGGTTCACGCCATTCTCCTGCCTCAGCCTCCCAAGTAGCTGGGACTACAGGTGCCCACCACCATGCCCAGTTAAATTTTTTTTGTGTGTGTGTATTTTTATTACAGACGGGATTTCGCCATGTTAGCCAGGATGATTGCGATTTCCTGACCTCGTGATCCACCCGCCTCGGCCTCCCAAAGTGGTAGGATTACAAGTGCCATTTGTTCATTTACTTAGTTTTGTTTTTATATTCTAAAATTTCTTAGGTTTTAAAGTAATTTTATTCAGTGCTATATACATAATATATATTTTATATACATATATACATAGTTACATATAATATTCATATGTAAATATTATGTATACTAGTTTATATACTTATAAATACTTATATACAAGTATATTTCATATAACTATATTTTAAATATACACTTAGAATTAGTTTCCTAAACTTCTAAAAATTCTACTGGAGTTTTCACAGGAATTTTATTTTGTATAGAGTGATAATTTCTATGGACAAGAGACAAACTAGAATGTGGTCAGGAGAATCAGGAGTATTGTGAGGGGAGAGTTTGCAGGATTAAATAGGGTGGTCAAGATAAACCTCATTGAAGCAGTGAGATTTGAACAAAGACTTGAAAGAGGAAAGAGAGTTAGACAAACAGGTGTCTGGAAGAAAAAGAGCTTTCTAGACAGAAGGAACAGCTTCAGCAAGAAAACCCCCAAAAAAGCAAACAAAACAACAAAAGTAAATCAATGCAGCACAAAACCCAAAGAACAGCACGAAGGCCAGTGGGGCTGGAAACGAGTTGAGAAAGAGAAAAGAGCAATTGGAGAAAATGTTGAAGCGCTTAGGGTTTCAGGGAGCACATCATGTAGGGTCTGTAGACCCTTGTAAGAATTGTAGCTTCTACCATGAGTGAAAGGGAAGACATTGAGGACCTCTGAGCCCAGGAGTGGCATGATCTGACCTGTAGTTTATAAGGAGAACTCTGGTATAGTGCTGACAATAGATTATGAAGAGATAAGAGTAGAAGATGTTTGGAGGCTATTTCATTAATTCCAAGGACGGGTGTTATTGCCTGAGAAAGGGCAGTAGTGACAGAAATGGTTCAAGGTATCATATTCTGAATAATTTCTAATGAAGGAAACAACCAGATGTATAGATGGATTGGATGTAGGATGTAGAAAGGGAAGACAATGATAACTTCAAGGATTTTTATTTGAGCAATTTCAAGAATGTGACTGCTTTTTACTGAGATGAGGATGATGCTGGTGAAGTAGGTTTAGGGAAGAAAATGAGTTAAGTTTTGCATGTCTTAAGTTTGGGATGTCAAGTAGATTTCAAGTGGAAATGTAGTCTCCAGAGTTGGAGGAGATGGGAGACAGGTGTGGGATAGAAATACAAACTTGGATATACACAGGCAGTGTTTCAAGCCACGAGAAAGTTTGAAATTTCCGGTGGTCATAGAGGAAAGGAACAAGGAGTAAACCCTGGTGTGTTCTAACACTAGAAAGTCTAGAAAAATAAAGGAGGAAAAATTGAGACACAGAAGGAGGAACCAGAGTTTATTTCGATCACAAACTTTGCAAATTTCTAAACTCTTGTTAAGTCTATAGTTTTTCTTCTGGTTCTCATGGAATGATTATTTGCAAATAATGACTATTTTAGTTAATGCATGTACTCTTTAATTCTCTTGTCTTATTATACAATCTAGAATTTCCTGACTTCACTGAAAACAGCAGTGATGGGAGGCATATTACTCTTCCTGAAACTAAAAAGGAATACCTCTAATGTTTATTTGAGTATTATATGGTGTTTTAACACATAGACTTTACAAACTAAAGACAAGCTTGTCTTTTCTAGTTTCACAAGAGATTTTACTTCAAAGGTATTTTCTGCAACTATTGAAAAGATCAATGATCTTTCTTTTAGATCTGTGATAATTTACCTTGATATATTTTCTTGTGTTTAATTATTTTATAACCCTAGGGTAAATCCTACTTGATCATGATGCATTATGTTTTTAACACACAGTTGAATTAAATTAGATAACATTTTATTTAAAGGTTCATGTAATTTCAAATAGAATGTATAATATATAATAATAATATTTTAATTTGGAGCTATATAATTTCTCGTTTTGTGCTAGTCTTATCCAATAATGAATTAAAGAGATATAAAAACTTGCACAGGTTTTCTGGTTTGCAAAATCATTTTCTGGAATGAACCATGTTTAAAGTAGGGATAATGTGCTTCTTTGAAGTTTGGTACAGGTCATGTGTTAAATTATCTCTGTGGATTTTTTAGGGGAAATATTAATTACTTTTTTATTCCATAATGATTATTGTTTACAAAATGTCCTATTTTGATAGTTTTGTCAATTTATGGTACTAATATTCAATAATTTCATCCTATTTACCCAATTTATTTGTGTATAGCCATATATAGCATTATTTTAATGTTTGTTTTTCATTTTTAATTTTTTATTTCAATAGGTTTTTGGGGAACAGGCGGTGTTTGGTTACATGAATAAGTTCTTTGTTGATGATTTCTGAGATTGTGGTGCACCCATCACCTAAGCAGTGCACTATACTTAATGTGTAGTCTTTTATCCCTCGCCACCTTTCACCCATTACCCTAAGTCCCCAGAGTCCAATGTATAACGCTTGTACCTTTGCATCCTCATAGCTTAGCTCCCACATATGAGTGAGAACATATGATGTTTGGTTTTTCATTCCTGAGTTACTTCACTTAGAATAATAGTCTCCAATTCTATCCAGGTTGCTGTGAGTGTCATTATTTCATTTCTTTTTATGGCTGAGTAGTATTCTATGGTGTGTATATATATATGCCAATATTCTATATATGTGTGTATGTGTATATGTATGTATGTATTCTGTATATTCTATGGTGTGTGTGTGTGTGTGTCTGTGTGTGTATATATACATATGCGCCACATTTTTCTTTATCTACTTGTTGGTTGATGGGCATTTGGGCTGGTTCCATATTTTTGCAATTGCAAATTGTGCTGCTATAAACATGCTTGTGCAAGCATCTTTTCTGTATAATGACTTCTTTTCCTCTGAGTAGATACCTAGTAGTGGGATTGCTGGATCAAATGGCAGATCACTTTTAGTTCTTTAAGGAATCTCCACAGTGTTTTCCATAGTGGTTGTATTAGTTTCCATTCCAACCAATGGTGTAAAATTGTTCACTTTTCACCAAATCCCCACCAACAATCTATTATTTTTTGACTATGGTCATTCTTGCAGAAGTGATGTGGTATGTCATTGTGTTTTTGATTTACATTTCCCTGATAATTGGTGATGTTGAGCATTTTTCCATATGCTTGTTGGTCATCTGTATATCTTCTTTTGAGAATTTTCTATTCAGGTCCTTAGCCCACTTTTTGATGGTATTGTTTGTTTTTTCCTTGCTGATTTGTTTGAGTTCTTTGTAGATTCTGCATATTTGTCCTTGGTCGAATGTACAGATTGTGAAGATTTTCTCCCACTCTGTGGGTTTTCTGTTAACTCTGCTGATTATTTCTTCTGATGGGCAGAAGCTTTTTAGTTTAATTAAGTCACATATATTTATCTTTCTTTTTGTTGCATTTGCTTTTGGGTTCTTGATCATGAAGTCTTTGCCTAAGCTAATATCTAGAAGGGTTTTTCTGATGTCCTTGGATCTTTAGGTTTCAGGCCTTAGATTTAAGTCTTTGATCCATCTTGAGTTGACTTTTGTACAGAGTGAGAGATGAGGATCCAGTTTCATTCTTCTACGTTTGAGTTGCCAATTACCCCACCAGAATTTGTTGAATAGGGGGTGCTTTCCCCACTTTATGTTTTTGTTTGCTTTGTTGAAAATCAGTTGGTTGTAAGTATTTCGATTTATATCTGGATTCTTTATTCTTTTGCATTGGTCTATGTGCCTATTTTTATACCAGTTCCATGCTGATTTGGTGACTATGACCTTACAGTACGGTGTAAAGTCAGGGAACGTGATATCTCCGATTTGTTCTTTTTGCTTACTCTTGCTTTGGCTATGTGGGCTCCCTTTTGGTTTCACAGGAATTTTAGGATTCTCTTTTCTAGTTCTATGAAGAATGATGGTGGTATTTTGATGTGAATTGCATCGAATTTGTAGATTGCTTTTGGCAGTATGGCCATTTTCACAATTTTGATTCTACCCATCCATGAGTATAGGATGTGTTTCCATTTGTTTGTGTCATCTATGATTTCTTTCAGCAGTGTTTTGTAGTTTTCCTTGTAAAGGTCTTTTATGTCTTTGGTTACATATATTCCTAAGTATTTTATTATTATTATTATCATTATCATTATTAGTGCAGCTATTGTGAAAGGGGCTGAGTTCTTGATTTGATTCTCAGTTTGATTGCTCTTGGTAGATAGCAGAGCCACTGATATATCTACACTAATTTTGTATCCTGAAACTTTGCTGAATAATTTTGTATCCTGAAACTTTGCTGAATTCATTTACCAGTTCTAGGAGCTTTTTGGATGAGTCTTTAGGGTTTTCTAGGTATGCAATTATATCATCAGCAACAGCGACAGTTTGACTTCCTCTTTACCAATTTGGATGTTCTTTCTTTCTCTTGCCTGATTTCTTTGACTAGGACTTCAATACTATGTTAAACAGAAGTGGTGAAAGTGGGAATCCTTGTCATTCCAGTTCTCAGGGGAATGTTTTCAACTTTTCCCACTTCAGTATAATGTTGGCTGTGGGTCTGCTGTACATAGCTTTTATTACTTTAAGGTATGTCCTTTCCCTGCTGATTTTGATGAGAGTTTTAATCATAAAGGGATGCTGGATTTTGTCAAATGCTTTTTCTGCATCTATTGAGATAATCATTTGATTTTTGTTTTTAATTCTGTTTATGTGGTGTATCACAATTATTGACTTATATATGTTAAACCATCCCTGCAACCCTGACATGAAACCCACTTGATCATGATGCATTATCTTTTGGATATGCTGCTAGATTCAGTTAACTAGTATTTTTTTGAGGATTTTTGCATCTATGTTCATCAGGGATATTGGTCTGTAGTTTCGTTTTTTTGTTATATCCTTTTTTGTTTTTGGTATTAGGGTGATACCGGCTTCATAGAATGATTTAGGGAGGATTCCCTCTTTCTCTATCATTTGAAATAGTGTCAATAGGATTGGTACCAATTCCTGTTTGAATGTCTGGTAGAATTCAACTGTGAATCTGTCTAGATCTGGATTTGTTTTTGTTGGCAATTTTTTATTACCACTTCAATCTCACTGCTTGTTATTGGCCTGTTCAGAAGTTCTATATCTTCCTGGTTTAATCTAGGAGTATTGTATATTTCCAGTAATTTATTCATCTCCTCTAGGTTTTCTAGTTTATGAATGTAAAGGTGTTCATAATAGCCTTGAATAAAATCTTTTATTTTTCTGTGGTATCAGTTGTACTCCCACTTTATTTCTAATTGAGCTTATTTGAAACTTCTCTCTTTTTTCTTCGTTGATCTCACTAATGGTCTATCAATTTTATTCATCTTTTCAAAGAACCAACTTTTTGTTTCATTTATCTTTTGTATTTATTTTCTCAATTGCATTTATTTCTGATCTTTATTATTTCTTTTCTTCTCCTGGGTTTGAGTTTGGATTTGTTCTTGTTTCTCCAGTTCTATGAGGTGTGACCTTATGTTGTCTATTTGTGCTGTCTCAGAGTTTTTGATGCAGGCATTTAATACTATGAACTTTCCTCTTAGCACCACTTTTGCCGTATCCCAGAGGTTTTGACAGGTTGTGTAACAATTGTTGTTCAGTTCAAAGAACGTTTTAAATTTCCATCTTGATTTCATTGTTGAATCAATGATCATTCAGGAGCAAGTTATTTAATTTCCATGTATTTGCATGGTTTTGAGGGTTCCTTTTGGAATTGATTTTCAGTTTTATTCCTCTGTGGTCTGAGAGAGTACTTGATATAATTTTGATTTTCTTATATTTACTGGGACTTGTTTTGTGGCATATCATATGGTCTGTCTTGGAGAATGTCCCATGTGCTGATGAATCGAATGTATATTCTGCAGTTGTTTGGTAGAATGTTCCATAAATATCTGCTAAGTCCATTTGTTGTAGGGTATAGTGTAACTCCATTGTTTCTTTGTTGACTTTCTGTCTTGATGACCTGTCTAGGGCTGCCAATGGAGTTCTGAAGTTCCCCACTATTATTGTGTTGCTGTCTATCTCATTTCTTATGTCTAGTTGTAATTGTTTTACAAATTTGGGAGCTCCAGTGTTAGGCACGTATATATTTACAATTGTTATATTTTCCTGTTGGCCTAGTCCCTTTATCATTATATAATGTCCCCTTTTGTCTTTTTTAACTACTGTTGCTTTAAAGTTTGTTTTGTCTAAGAACAGCTACTCCTACTCACTTTTGATGTCCATTTGCATGGAATATCTTTTTCCACCCCTTTACCTTAAGTTTATGTGAGTCCTTGTGTGTTAGATGAGTCTTTTAAAGACAGCAGAAACTTGATTGGTGAATTCTTATCCATTCTGCTATTCTGTAACTTTCAAGTGGAGCATTTAGGCCATTTACATTCAATGTTAGTATTGAGATGTCAGGTACCATTCTATTCATTGTGCTATTTGTTGCCTGAATACCTTGTGGGCTTTTATTTTTTTATTGTGTTATTGTTACATAGATACTGTGAGATTTATGCTTTAAGAAGGTTATATATTTGGTGCAATTTGATAGTTTGTTTCAAGATTTAGCACTCGCTTTAGCAGTCCCTTGTAGTGCTGGCTTGGTAGTGACAAATTTTCTTAACATTTGTTTATCTGGAAAAGACTGGATCATTCCTTCACTTATGAAGTTTATTTTTGCTGGATACAAAATTCTTGGCTGATAATGGTTGTTTTGTTTAGGGAGGCTGAATCCTTTCTAGCTTGTAGGACCCCAAGGTAGCTTGCAGAATCCTTTCTAGCTTGTAGGACCCCAATCCATTCTAGCTTGTAGGGTTTCTGCTGAGACATCTGCTATTAATCTGATAGATTTTCCTTTATGGATTACCTGATGCTTTTACCTCACAGCTCTTAAGATTCTTTCCTTTGTCTTCACTTTATATAACCTGATGACTATGTGCCCAGACGATGATCTTTTTGGGATGAATTTCCCAGATGTTCTTTAAGCTTCTTGTATTTGGATGTATAGATCTCCAACAAGGCCAGGGAAGTTTTCCTGGATTATTCCCTCAAATATGTCTTCCAAACTTTTAGTTTTCTCTTCTTCCTCAGGAATACCAATTATTCTTAGGTTTTTAAGATTAATATAGTTCCAAATTTCTTGGAGTCTTTGTTCATTTTTTAAAATTCTTTTTCGTTGTCTTTGACAGATTGGGTTAACTCAAAAGCCTTATCTTCAAGCTCTGAAGTTCTTTCTTTTGCTTATTTGATTCTATTGCTGAGAATTTCCAGTGTATTTTGCATTTCTCTAAGTCTGTCCTTGATTTCCAGAAGTTGTGATTATTTTTTATCTATGCCATTTCACTGAAGAATTTTCTTTTCATATCCTCTCATGCTTTTTATTTCTTTAAGTTGGGCTTCACCTTTCTTTGGTGGCTTCTTGATTAGCTTAATAATTCACCTTCTGAATTGTTTTTCTGGCAATTCAGAGATTTTATCTTGGTTTGGGTCTATTGCTGGTGAGCTGGTATAATCTTTTGGGGGTGTTAAATAACCTTGTTTTGTCATATTATCAGAATCGTTCTTCTGGTCCCTTCTCATTTGGGTAGACTGTTTTAGAGGGAAGATCTAGGATTCAAGTGCTGTTGTTCAGATTCTTTTGTCCCACAGGGTGCTCCCTTGATATGGTGTTCTCCACCTTCCCCTAAGAAGGCTTCCTGAGAACCAAACTGTAGTGATTGTTTTTTCTCTTCTAGGTCTAGCCACCCCGCAGAGCTACCAGGCTCTGGGTTGGTACTGGGGAGTGTCTGCAAAGAGTCCTGGGATGTGATTTCTCTCCAGGTCTTGCAGCCATAGATACCAGCACCTGCTCTGGTGGAGGTAGCAGGGGAGTGAAATGGACTCTATGAGGATCCTTGGTTGTGCTTTTGTTCAGTGCATTGGTTTTATGTTGGTTGACCTCCAGTCGGGAAGTGGTGTTTTCAAAAGTGCATCAGCTATGGTCCTATAAGAAAGTTGCAAACTTGCCCTAGGGATACCTGGTAAAATATTCAGGTTCCTCAGGCAGTGAGCAGGGCCATAGAGCTTCCAAGAGATTATGACCTTTGTCTTCAGCTACCTGGGCAGGTAGAGAAAGACACCAGGTGAGGCCAGGGATGAGTATCTCTGAGCTCAGCCTCTCCTTGGGCGGGGCTTGCTTCCGCGGCTGTAAGGGATGCTGGTGTGGTTCCCAGTGCAATGGAGTTATATTCCCTGGGGGATTATGGCTATTTCTGTTGAGTCATACTGGTCACCAGGGAAGTGGGGGAAAACCGGCAGTCACAGGCCTTACCCTGCTCCCATGCAGCCTGCAGTCCTAAAGGATGGTCTCACTCCCACCACGCCCTCACATCAGCATCTGGTCTATTTCCAGGCAGCTGGTGACTAGGGCTGAGAACCTGTCCCAGACCACAAACCTCCCCATTAAGAAAGCAAGCAGACTCACAGTTTCTTGGTATCTCAGGGAGCCTGCTGGGGTGATCCAGTTCTCATCTCTGTTTATTCCATTTCATTCCCTTTGTCTTTTTCTTTGTTGTTTCCTTTTTTTCTATTTGTTTATTCTGTTGCTTATTGTCTAACTTTTGAGTTGAATCTTAGGTCATTTGTTTTCAATATTTTTTGTTTTCTAATATGTCTGCGCGCGCGCACACACACACACACACACACACTTACCCACAGGCATATACACATATATTCAAAGCTCTAAATTTTTCTGCAAATATTGCTTTAGGTTTTTCACATAAATTTTAATACATGGTGGTCTCACAGTCATTCAGCCCTGCCTGTGTTTCTTATAATTTACATTGCAAATGCCTTTTTAACCCACGAGTAATTTAGTGGTCTTTTTTTTTTAGTTTGCAAACATATGGGACTATTTTAGCTATCTTTTTGTTATCAGTTTCTAATTTTGTAGCATTATAGTTTTCATCATAGTTTATATGATGTTGATTCCTTGGAATTTATAGAGTCTTCCTTTGTGACCCAGTATCAATTTGCTTTTTATGGCTTAAAAGAAAGGATATCATACCTTTGTTCAATGTAAAGCTATATATTTGAATACTAATTCAAGCTTATTTATTGTATTGCTCAGATCTTTCATGGCTTTGCCTATTTTTATAGTTCAATTTAGGATTTTTTAGAGAATACTTAAAATATGCCAATTTAAAAAATTTCCCTTCATAAATTTTCTAACTATTTTTATATATTTTGATTTAAAATTGGTATGTGTATATGTGTATTTTTATATTTCAATGTAGAATTTTTTAAAGAATAATTGGTATGTGTATATGTGTATTTTTACATTTTAATTTAAAATTTTTTAAAGAATACTTAAAATATGCCAATTTTGGGCTGAGCCCGGTGTCTCATGCCTGTAATCCCAGCACTTTGGGAGGTCGAGGCAGGCAAATCATGAGGTAAGGAGATCGAGATCATCCTGGCTAACATGGTGAAACCCCATCTCTACTAAAAATACAAAAAATTAGTCGGGTGTGGTGGCAGGTGCCTGTAGTCCCAGCTACTCAGGAAGCTGAGGCAGGAGAATGGCATGAACTTGGGAGGCAGAGCTTGCAGTGAGCCGAGATAATGCCACTGCACTCCAGCCTGGGCAACAGAGCGAGGCTCCATCTCAAAAAAAAAAAAAAAAATTGCCAATTTTAAAAATGTCTCTTCATAAATTTTCTAATTATTTTTATATATTTTGATTTAAAATTGGTATGTGTATATGTATGTATATTATGTATACCCACTTGGTTTAAGAGTGCTTTTCCGCCAGCATATAATTATCCTTTAGAAATTTGTTTAATGTGTTTTAATATGAAATGTCTGTTTTTAATACTAAAATTTCAATATATTTTAAAGATAGCTTGGTTTATATTTACCTGGCATGTTTTTATCTTTATTTTTTTACTTTATGTATTCTTTAGCAGTTGGCAATTATTAGCATGTATCGAAAGAAGAAAAATATTTTAAATGAGAAAATGGTCATTTAAAACATATCTCTCATAAGTCACTTATGTCTTGAAAAGGATTAAGAAAATGCAAGCTGAGAGTCTATCTTGATCAATGAGATCATACTTTTACTGAAACTGGTATTTTATTCAGTTTTTGTTCTACCATTTTGTTTTGTGTTTTATATCAATCAGGATTTTTTTTTCCACTACTTTCCCTGTCTCCTAGATCAATTTTTGGTGGTTGTTTTTAGAGTTACAATTTCTATCTTTACTTGTCTGTAGGTTACTCTTATTAACGCTCATTTGTCATTTAGATCTTGCAATAACCATGTCTTGCAAGTATATGCAAATACTTTCCAAATTTTCACTAAGTTTATGGGTTTTTTTTTAGTATTCTGTTATATTCTGAAGTCTTGCATCTTTTCTTTCATCATAAGAAATTGTAAATTATTTTGTCTTCCATTGTTTTTTAAATTTCATTTTACTTTTTCCTCTTCTTGAACTACTTTAAGAAGGGTGAAATGCTTGTACTCATATCTTTTCCATCTTATTTTTTTCATCTCTTACATTTCCTATGCCCGTTAGAAGAGATCTTTGCTCAAATATTCCAGCGCACTGATTTGTTTGTAATCTGTGTATACAGTTGAACCTTGAACAATGTGGGGGCTGACGCCTTGTACAGTCAAAAATACACATTCAACTTTTAACTCCCCCAAAAACTTAACTAATAGTCTACAGCTGACTGGAAGCCTTATTGATAATACAAACATTTGATTAACATGTATTTTGTATGTTGTTTGTATTATATACTATATTTTACAATAAAGTAAGCTGTAGAAAAGAAAATGTTATTCAGAAAATAATAAGGTTGGCTGGACATGGTGGCTCGCGCCTGTAATCTCAGCACTTTGGGAGGCTGAGGTGAGCAGATCACCTGATGTCAGGAGTTTAAGATCAGCCTGGCCAACATAGTGAAATCCCGTCTCTACTAAAACTACAAAACTTAGCTGGGCATGGTGGCAGGCTCCTGGAATCCCAACTACTCAGGAGGCTGAGGAAGGAGAATCACTTGAACTCAGGAGGCAGAGGTTGCAGTGAGCAAACCTGGGTGACAGAGCGAGACTCTGTCTCAAAAAAAAAAAAAAAAAAAAAAAACCCTTAAGGGAGAACAACTATATTTAGTATTCATTAAGGGGAAGCGAATTATTATAAATGTCTTCATCCTCATTGTCTTCACGTTGAGTAGGCTGAGAAGGAGGAGGAAATGAAAGAGTTGGTCTTGTCTTAGGAATGGCAGAGATAGAAGAGGTGGAAGGGGAGGCAGGAGAGGCAGGCACACTCAGTGTAACTTGTATTGGAAAAAATCCATGTGTAATGGACCCTTGCAGCTCAAACCTGTGTTGTTCAAGGCTCAGTTGTAGTCTGCTCTGCAACCCATATGTTAGATTCTATTTTAGCAGTTACACTTTCACACCCAATATCTTCCATCGATTTTTTTCTTAAATCATTTTCCTATGTTTCTAACATCTTCTCCTACATATCTGAGAATATGTATTATTCTTTCTTAAATTTCTTGTTTTGCAGGACTATAAATTCTTCTTTTTGAAGAGGCTCTTCAATTTGTTGTCGGTCTTTCATGTCTGTAGGCCTGGAAGAGGAGTAAGTACAAACCCCAGTTTTTTCTCATTTTCATGAGTTTAGGAGCAAGGGTTGGAGGCCTGTCTCAGGACAGAAAGCCTTGGCCTTGAAATTGAAGCTTTAGCTTTTACCATTTCACCCCGTCTCAGGTAATGTTATGCTCTACAGGAAACCTGTGGTTTCCTCTACTCCAGTCACCATTCTTTTCCAAGAGATGATGTTGTCAGTTGCAGTTGTCTGGCCCAGGATGTGGGAGTTGGTGAGATAATACCAAGGCATTGACCAACTTGTTTCCAGACATTATGTCTGTCTCTAGCACAGCTGGTTCTGGTGCTGGAGAGACATCACCCAGCCCTGCACATGGCACTGTGGACACTGCTGCTATCCTGCCTGTCCTTTATAACATGTCAGGAACAGAACAATGTGAAGGAGACTAATGCACCACTAGAATGTCTTCCTCAAACTGAGCCCCACATTTGTGGCAACTTGTCCTGGTCCGCTCTTTTGACAGGATGCTGTTTTTCTTTCTGGCTGGGACACAACCACTAGTTTATGTGTCTCCCAGAGGTTCCTGCTGTTTTGTGTTAAGATAGATGTTGCATTTGCTTCCCTCTTGCTTCTGTGACATCTCTTCAACTGGGTTCCAAGGATGGAGGACACGGCTCGTATTAGTTCACAAACTTGTTCATAACCGGAAGCTTCCCCAATTCTATAAAACATACAATTACGTTTTTGGTACATGAAAATGATTGCCAATTGCTAAGCTGAGTAAAATATTGAGTTTCTCTCAGCTCCAGATGCTTCAAGAAAGTATTATTAAAACCAGCCTTGTCTCAAAAAGATGCCTAAAAATTAATCTCACATGCCTAGAAAAATCTGTTGGTATAACTGTTTTGACTATTCTGCCCAAAGTATTTCCAGTAAACTATACAACAACACTACCACACACATGGGATGGCTGTATATGAGAATAGAGACACTTTATTTCAAGATCAGAAAGGGCAATTAATTTTCTGAAGCACCAGACGCCTGGACAAAATCCCCTGTCAGGGGAAATTAAAAGGAATAGTCCAGTTCTCTAGAATCAAAGAATGAGGTAATTAGAATGAAGGTATCATATTAGAATAATAAGCAGGTCAGGAACCAACAATGGAGCTCTGCAGTAAGGAAGGAAGAAAAGGAGGAAGGAAGGGAGGAGGGAAGAAAAGAAAAAGGAGGAAGGAATGCAGGAAGAAAGGAAGAAGCCCATCATAGGAGACATTCCTAATAGCATAAAATGCAATCACCTTTAGCTAAGCATCAAATTAGACTACTGAACTTGTCCCTGGACAGGTGGTATTCTGTCTATTTCTGAATTCGATAGCAATGAAAAGGACAGCCGGTGGTTATTGAACACTTCAGTGTGCCAAACACTGTGCTAAGGATGTTACTGCATCATCCTGTTCAGTTCTCATGAAATGTATGAGGTCAGAATTATTTTCTATTGTTATTTTACAGATGAGAAAACTGAGTAAGATTTTGTGACTTTCCCAAGGTCCTAGACCAGGCAGAGTAGGCAAAATGTAAACCTAGGAAGTTTGACTCTAAGATTACATTGTCTTGTAATGCAAAGGTTTCTGGAGATCCTGTGAAGAGTTCAAAAGTGGTTAAAATAACAACTTTATGTGGGAAGAAGAAGACAAATGAAGAAATTTTGAAGGAGTTGTATTCATTTTTCTTTTATAACAGTATTATAAGGCATTTTAATAATGGTCTGTAACCTAGATATCCTCTTAGTCAAAGAAAAGAGGATCCTTTGAAGTTACTGCCACTGAAGACTTTTCAATTTGAAAAGATTTGAATAAAAAGTTGGAGCATTTAAGTTAAATAATGGAATAATACAACAACTGAGGAAATTTATTGGAATGTCTTATCAATAAATGTTATAGAGACTCTGTTTCTCCTTTAAAATAAAATAAATAAGATTCTCCCAAGGACGATTTAATTGTGGTTCTGCCTAAAAGAGGTGAGTTGATTTGATGCGCAGATATATGGGTGAGGGGACCGGCAGGAGGGTCACAGGATGAAGGGCTTTCACTGGAAGGAAGGGGCTTGCTCCAGCTCCTGAACCTGCAAATGTGGACCTTGATTGGGAAAAAAGCCTCTTTGAAGATGTAATTAAGTTAAGGATCTTAAGGTGACATCATCTGGATTATCCGGTGCCTTAAACCCAATGACAAATGTCTTAATACACGACAGAAGAGGAAAAGACGCAGACACAGCGAAGGCTGCATGAAGATGGAGACAGAGGCTGGATTTATGCAGCCACCAGCCACAGAACAGCGGCAGCCCCTAGAAGTTGAAAAGGCTCCACTAGAGCCTTCTCACAGAGCATTTCCTTGCCAATGCCTTGGTTTCAGATTTCTGGCTTCTGAAACTGTGAGAAAATGAATTGCTTTGGTTTTAAGCCACAAAGTGTGCAATAATTTCTTATGACAGCCCTAGAAAATCAATACAGGTAAAGATTCAGATAGTATTTCCAGGACCATTGGTATCTCACAGGGAACTATGGGGATCTTTACAAAATGAAATGTTGACATAATCATTAACAATACTAATGAGAAAGACAGGGCTGAATTATCTAAAGAAATCCATGTGCCCATGACACACAGAAATTGGACATGCAAAAATAAAATGAAGGGTATGTAACCAACGATGCTGGCAAAACAGAAGCACTGGGCGGTAAGACTCCTCCCAGAGAGCAGGCCTTGGCATTTTATTAACACTGACACATTCAACGTTTTAATTTTGACCTCAGACAAAGCCATTAAAGCTTACTTCTGAAATTTAAGAATGACAAAACTCAAGAAAAAAACTAATATGTTGAAGGATCACCATTAAGTAATAGACCAAATTCCCAATTATGAAAGGTAGGTAATAATAGCATTCATTATTAGTTACCAAGTGCTTATTACTTGTTAGGTGCTGAGATAATTCTTTAGAAGTCATTAAACCATTTCATTCTCAAAGCTACACCCTGCGATCGATTGACATTAGTCAGTGGGGAATTGTGGCCACTAAATAACTTAATGTTGGAATCTTTTTTGTTGTTGTTATTTCTTTTTTCTTTTTCTTTTTTTTTCTTTTTTTTTTTTTGAGTTATAGTCTCACTCTGTCACCCAGGCGGGAGTGTAGTAGTACAATCTCAGCTCACTACAACACTCGCCTCATGGGTCAAGTGATTCTCGTGCTTCAGCCTCCTGAGTAGATGGGATTGCAGCGTGAGCCACTGCGCCCGACTAAATTTTGTATTTTTCATAGAGACAGGATTTCACCATGTTGTTCAGGCTGGTCTTGAACTTCTGGCCTCAAGTGATATGCCCACCTCAGCCTCCCAAAGTGCTGAGATTACAAGTTTGAACCACCCCAGCTGGCCTAGCTTAATGTTAGAATATTAATTGAGAATCAATACCTAAAATTAGGTAGATAAGAGTCTGGTGTTACTTTGCACAAAACAGATCTCATCACATCTGGAGAACGGTTCTGATTGGGTTTCCCGGTCATTGAGGATCATACTGGGTAGATTTCAAAGGAAAATTAAATCTAGGTCATCATAGGTTTCATTTGTTATATTGTTATGTTGAAAAAAGAATAGACTTATTTTCGTGTATCCAAAGGATAGAACTAGGAAGAGTGGTAGAAGTTATAGGGAGAAAAATGGCAACTCTAGGACATTTTTTTTTGATCATCAGCATAGTCTAGCCAGGAAACAATCTACCTCGCAATGAGAGATCTCTCTGTGCTTCCAGAGCCCCACAGCAGCAGCAGCCAAATGTCACAGAAAAGTTGCAGTAAAGATTCATTCGATTGGACGATGGGGAGCTGAATAATGTCTCGAATTCCCTTTGACGCACAGACTCTGTTTCTGTGAGTTTCTGGCATTAGTGGCAAGTGGGGAAAGGTGGCAGTGATGTAAAGAGTCTGGAGACGTAAGGAAATTCAAAAGAGCAACCTTCGTTTACAATTTCACAAGGTCCCTCAGTAATCCATCAGCAGGTCAGATGAATTAGCAAGATAGTTTTCACAGCTGTCTAACTGAATGTGTAGGCACAGTCTTAGCAAGGCACAAACTAAGCCCTGACTAAGTGGAACCAGTTAAGACTAGGCTGTGGGCACTGCCACATACTAGTTTTGTGACTGTGGGAAAGTTACTTATCTTCTGTATCTTACATCAGTCTTCTTACCTGTAAGATGAGAATGTTAATAGTACCTTATACAGTTTCTTATTGTAAAGATTAATGAGTTACTCAGGTAAAGTTTTTAAAACTGTGCTTTGTGACCATAATAAATATTGTCACCCAAGTGCACATTGAATGAGAGCACCAACAGGTAGTACATGACATGAAAAGCACACTTTGTGCTTAGAAGAACACGTCATGCTCTAGTGCCTGGGTGTGAGGTGTTCAGGCACTTACTGAAACCAGGAAAGAAGAGAGATGGCAGAGATGCATGTTTACTTTTCTCTTGGATTTGAATGCAAGTGGTAAGCCTGCTTAGAGATTCCCTAATACACCAAAATAAAGGAAAACATTGATGTGATACCGTGTTTATGAAGTGAAAAGACAGAGAATTTATGAAATGTGAAGAACAATTTGCAGTCCAAAATGCAGACCTAAATTTCTGCTCTGCTATTTACCTGTGGCCATGAGCAGGCCGCAGAGCCTGCTAAAGCTCAGTTGTCTACTGCGTAATATAGGAATGAAAATATCTGGCCTGCACGTTTCACAGAGATGTAAAGTTCAAATGAGAATGCATGGGAAAGCTCTTTTAAATTGTAATGCCCAACACCAGAATGAGTTGTTCTGATGTGTTGTGGGGGTAAAGTAGTTAAGTTCATCAAACAAAACAAACGATCTGATTCTCTTCATAATAACACATGTAAATGTTGTTACCTTAAGTTATGCGAACAGAGGGAAAGTCTGTGTGGATTCAGGCAGCTGCATGTATTTTTACCAAGCAATATCCCTCCACTCAGGGTATCCTTGCTCAACTGAGCATTGCCAGACACAGAAGAAGTGTTTGGAGCAGGAGATAGAATGAAAGAGAGAGAGAAGACATTGTTCCTTCCCCCTCCTACTTCTAGCTCCAAACCTGAGTCAGAAATGAATTGTGTGTGTATATACGTGTGTGTGTGTGTGTACAGCATGTGTGTGGTATGTGTTGGAGGGTAGGAGGAGGATAGAGAAGTTTCTAAGCTTGATACAACAAAATATGACTGAAAATGTTCATGCCTAAAAATGAGACTGTTCTTTAATATGTGAAAGGGAAGAAAGCCCTAGGAAATCACTTTCTAGTATTTTCTAGGGGCAATCACAGGCAATCCCTCTGACTGAATGTGAAAGACAACAAAAAGGAACAATAAACATTTTGTCCCTTGTGTTCCCAAATGCAAGGTTTATCATTTGGTTGCTATTTTAGCTTATCATAAATTATCAGTTCAAAATTTTCCCCCAGAATTTTGAAGGTGTTTCTCCAAAACATTCAGTCACTCTGGGTTGTTGATAAGAATCTGGGAGCCATTGAGATGACTGCCTTTTTTCTTTTCCTCTTGGGCATCATCAAGGATCTTTGCTTTATTCTTGATGTGCTAAAATTTCACAGGGAGGTGCCAGGCTGTTCTTACTCACTGGGATAGAAACTCTGTAAAATCAAGGACTTTGTTCTTTTGATTCTGATTTCGGGCACCTTGTGGCAACATGTCTGGCCCATAATAGGAACTCATAAATATTCGGTGAATATAATTTTGGGATGAATTTGTCGTGTGGGACACTTGAAGGAGACATTTAATCTGAAGAATCCATCTTTATTTTCATTTACCCTTCTGCAATGACAATAATGAGGTAAGCCTCCCAATTTGTATAGATCCTGTGATAATCTCCACAATCCAAATGGTTGAAAAAGTATCTCTCTGCCTCATTGCTTTTATTTTTTTCTACTCAGGGTCATCCAGTGGCTTCATTTATTCAAATAAGCATCCTTTAATGCAATTATTCATTCTGAGTAACTGAATGGAGCTCAGTGTAGCAAAGCGGTCTACAATCTGCTTCATGATTAGCTATAAAATTTCTTGCCCAAAAGAAACTACACATTTCTTTTTTCATGAAAGTGGCTACGTCAACAAAGACCCAGAGCAGTCAACTCACTGATGACAATCATGCGATTTTCTGAATTTCACAAATAAGTTGTCAGTTAAAAAACAAAACAAAACAAAAAATGTCTATGGGTACCTTATGATTTCTAAGCTTTTATTCTTCTAGGAAACGATATTTAGAATGCAACTACCATCTGGTATTGCCATTATTTCATTAAAAATTAAATTTCTATTCCTAAAACTTAGGATGTAATCTACAAAGGGACAAATTACAGCATTAAATGCATTTTTATTTTTTATATACTCTTCTTTATACATTTATTCATTAATGGAGTAATTGATTCATTATTTCATTTCATAAAATCTTTTTGTGTGTGTGTAAATAAGGATTGGTCTGTGGTACCTCTGACATTAAAACAAACACACACACACACACACACACACACACACACTATTTTTATAAGGATCTGACTTCTATCTAGATTCAGTTCAGAATTTTGCATCTTTCTCTGTTCTCAATTTATTGTCTTTTGCTATCATTTGACATAAAGAGAAATAAAATATTTGCACTTCTTCAGAAAATAATTTCCATGATGACTGTATTAAGTACCAGCAGTAATCCAAGACGTGGAATTAGAGTTAGGGATGACTTTTTTTCCCACTTTTATTTTGAAAGACTCCCTATTTTTTGGATGAAAAAGAGAAATAGGCAAAGAAATATGCATAGTGATGAAAGTAGTGAAGCCACATCTGATTCCTTTGAGATATTTTTCAAAAACATTTAATCCTTTTAAACAATGTTATTCTTGTCTTATTGCCAATGTCAGTGATAGCTTGGATAATCCTTTAGGTATGAACTAACTGTTTAAATGTGACCTGGCACTTAACATACTAATTCTGTACTCTTTAACTTAAAAGTATTTGCAACGTTTGTCATTCATAATAAATTAAAATATATTTTACCACACTTGTTCCTTTTTTCCAGTTATTCTTTTTTTGTTGTTGTTCTAGAAAAGACGTAGATGCATTTGCTCTTCAGAAGTTGAATGTTACAAACGCACTTTGCACATGCTCCTGAGAAGGAAGTTTCCATGTAACTCATCCAAAATTTAAGTGGAGGAGTGTTGAATTTGAAATGGTTGTCCAGCAAAGACAAAGCAATAACATTTTTAATAAAGATATGCAAGTGAAGTTAAGAATTATGACAGAGGAGAATAAAAACAATAGATCAGTCCTCCTTTGGGATAACAACAACAACAAAAAGCAATGAAAGGGTGTAGATCATTGGTGTGACACTAAAAGCAAGCCATTGCACTTCTTATATAGTGACTGGCCCTATAGCAAAAAGTCAGATTTGGAAAGTCTCTGAAACCACAGTTTCCTATGTTCTCTTTAACTGAGTAGGTTTATTGCATGAATCATCCCTTCAATCCCACATGCCCTCCACTAAACTTCAGTAGCAACAAGAATGGCCATAAATAGCAGGATAGTAATTCCTGGGTTTTTTTTTTTTTTTTTTTGTATTGTTTTGGTTTTGTTTTTTAGGGGTGTGTGTGTGTGTGTGTGTGTGTGTGTGTGTGTGTGTGAGACAGTCTCCCTCTGTCACCCAGGCTGGAGTGCAGTGTCGCGATCTTGGCTCACTGCAGTCTCCGCCTCCGGGGTTCAAGTGATTCTCCTGCCTCAGCCTCCTGAGTAGCTGGGATTACAGGTGCATGCCACCACACCACACCCACCTAATTTTTGTATTTTTAGTAGAGATGGGGTTTCACCATGTTGGCCAGGATGGTCTCAATCTCTTGAACCTCATGATCCACCTGCCTCGGCCTCTCAAAGTGTTGGGATTACAGGCATGAGCCACCGCTTACGGCCAGTAATTCCTGTTAGACACTGCCTGCAATATGTGCAAGGGCCATTCCACTAGACAAATTGTATAATCCTAAAGCAAACTTCCTTATTGTGATAATTAAATGATAGAAGCTATGAATCATGCCTTGATGAATGGCATTTTTCCTTGTAACCTCTTTGACATTTGCTTGACTATTTTTATGAGAGAAGATGATCCCCACCAACCTGTCTCCCTCTTGTCTCCCTCTCCTGCTATTAGACTTAGGCAACCCTATTACTGCAGAGCCTCTGAGAGGGTTCTAGACATGAAATCCCAGAAGGAACACTGGATGGTGTAGACTGGAGGATGGAGGGCAGTAAAAGTGTGCATACCTGTGAGTTTGTGCATGAGAGCAATGGGCAGAGGTGGGATGAGGACTGTTTTGGCTTGCCTGTTAGAGCTCACCTTGGATGGATTGGGGCAGCTGTCTCTGTTCTCTCAAGGTTAGAGCCACTTTCACCTCAGGGACTATTCTCCTGTGTTTGTTTGGGGTAATTGCTCTCTGTGGAAAGCTTTTGCCACCCAAGTTGAAGGTGGACAGAGATGCTCTCCTATTGGCCTCAGTGTCCTACTGAACTGTGGCTCCCTCTCTGGTTCTCTCTGCTTGTAGCCAAGCATGAGCCAGTTCTATGAGGAAATTAAAGAGGGACACTTTGACATTCAGAAAATTCAAAGAACAAAGGCAATTCAGCCTGACTCTGCTTTGCTATTAATTGGGAGTTGTTATTGTATTGGGGTTGCATTGTGTCTCTCTAAAAGATGGGCTAAAATCTTAACCCACGGTACCTCAGAATGTGACCTCATTTGGGACCGGGGTCTCTTCAGCTGTAATTGCATGAGATCATGCTAGAGTAGGATGGGCCCTTAATTCAATATGACTACAGTCCTTCTACGAAGCGGGGAATTTGGAGCAGACACAGTGAACTCCATATGAAGATATTAAGACAGAGACGTAGGTTAGAGTGATGCTGCCACAAGCCAAGGAACACCTGGGGTTACCCGAAGCTGGAAGAGGTAAGGAAGTTTCCTCTCCTAGAGACTTTGAAGAGAGCATGGCCCTGCCAACACCTTAATTTCACACGTCCAGCTTCCAGCACTGTGGAACAATACATTTCTGGCTTTAAGCCACCCAGTTTGTGGTCTTTTGCTATAACAGCCTTAAAAAAATTAATACAGGAGTGTCTCAGATGAGTTTAAGTTAAAGGGAGAAACCAATGACCTTCCCCAAACTACCACTATGTGTCCACCATTGGACAGTGGACAAACCACCACTGTGTTGTCCACGTATGGCTACCATATTTTACATTGTTCCAGATAGTCCTCCTGGAAAGAAGGCACAAGGGAGATGCTAAAATGACTACCTCCGGGCACGGCTGCTATACCTTTTGCAAACTCTGATGCAGGAAGTCCTTTAGGCAGATCTCAGCAAGGAGCAGTTTTTCCCTGGAGCTAGATGTGTATCAATGCCTGATTCCAGCACATACCCTGAAGGAAAGTTCTCTCTTTTACAAATGGTAAGGCCTTTCCCTGGCTGAGAAAGGAAAAAGGGAGTCCAACATTTCATATATTTAGCAGTATCTATATTTCTAGATATTAATTACATACAACATAATTCCCTAATATTTGTAGTGAGGCATTAATTATCCAAGCATAGTGATCTTCTGTGATTCAAGATGAATTAAACCTCATATAATTAGTACATTCTGCACATTAAACTGCAAAATAACTCACCTTTAAATGAAAGTTTGCATGAAAGACAGTATATACACAAGATTCTTAATAAAAATATATTTCAAAAGAAAAGTTTCATCAATAAGTGAACATTTCTCAAGCAGACATTCACAGTTACAACATTTCAAGATACAACATTTGTTTTCTTCCCCTAAATGGTTCTATATTCTTTTCACACTACACGGTGTATGTCCCTGAACAAATCTGGTCATACAAAACAGATCATTTTCAGCTCTGTTTATATAATACTCTTTTCTGTGGAGATCTAAGCCAGGCCAGGGGTAAGGATATTTTTAAGAGAATGTTATCATTTTAATAATGTTCTTAGTGGCAAAGACTTTCTACTAAATAACAAAGGGCCAAAATAGGGGTTTTATATATAAGAGGGTCACTTTCCTTAATCTCTACAGAGGTAAATATTTGAGGTCCTAAAACTGTAGTATTGGCTTTGATCATAAAGTGTAAATTTACAAATATTTATCTAAATGGTTGGATTATTGCTATTGGGAATATTATGTGATAAAGTCTTTGAGGATTTGTTCACTTATCCACAATCTCACCTCCAATGTATATTATCTAGGAGAGGCTGGACACCATGCCAATAACTAGAGAATAAATAGCCTGAGCCACGAGTAGTTTCTGCCATCAAGGGGTTATAGTTTGAGGATATAAGAAATACAAATATCAAAATATCACATTATATTGGTGCCAGAACTGTACAGTTATGTTATTCAGCCACATGCAAGGCTGTTTGTAGAGCCTGTCAGGTAGATGAGCTGAGTGCCTCGAGACAGACAGGTTTGAGGCTATGAATAACCTCCTCGTGTTTCCAGGATTAAACACCCTGGCAATCTGAGAACTAGAGTACCTCCTATCCATAAAGTCATTGTCTTTATGACCTGGTTAATAGTGTATTGCAGCTGAATGCCAAGGTGGAATTATTTCAGATTACCACAGTAATTTTTGGAATGAAGTGGAAGTGGGCCTGTAACAACATTTCTGGATGCAAAGACCGCTAAAACTGCACTATAAAGAGCCATGACAAAAAGAAGGTATTGGCGTTGCCTGAATTCAAAGATGAAGAACTGCGATCCTCTCCCATGCTGGAAGCAGGGCATCCATCACGGATACTGGTGAACTGTAGGATGCTCACCAGCTATAGTGAGCACAGGGGTCTTAGAGTTTGTATCTAGTTATACTAACATGTTGAGTTCTTGCAGATGTTTCTGTTGGCTGTGATTTCCAGAGTATTTTATCACAGGGATTTGTTTACTTATGTGTCAGATTATTTTCAATGGTATGATGGTCATTGTAGTTACAAAATCATTTTTAAGAAATTTTGAGACCTAATATAACTGCATCATTTTTGAAGAGAAATTTTGCATTAGCTTCTGCCGAGCACCTTGGGGCACTATCAGTCTGAGATCATCTTAATAAAAGAGTAAAGCTTCAGGTTCCCTGAACTATCCAGAGGACACACACATTGGCTGCAAGTTTGCACAAGAGCTAATTAATTTCTAGTTCAGAGCAACTCTGGGTATGTCGTCATTGGGTGCTAGCTTAAATTGGAGGAGGATGTAAATTGATTTTCCACATTAAGTGGTTCCTGGGGTTTGTTCTATTCTTCCTGAAAGGCCAACATAGCCAGCTCTTAGCTTGATAGCTATTTCTTCTGATGAATAAAAGTCACAGCACTGAGTTTTTTTATATAGTAGGCTTACATCTCAAGAGTATCGCATTTTTTCCAGATTTCGGACCCACCATTCTTTACTGTTATTTCAGTGTTTTTTTTTTTTTTTTAATCATGTATATTTTATTGACTTATAAAATTTGTCCTCCATGGGAAGGTTAGTTCAAATAGTCTTCCTTGCCATGAGTCAGAAGTCCTTAGATCAGGGTTTTGCATTCTTAGTACCATTAACATTTTGGGCTGGACAGTTCTTTGTTTGTAGGCACTTTACTGTACAATGTAGACATTTAGCAACGTCTCTGGCTTCTACCAACCAGATGCCAGTGGCACCCTCCTTGCCCCCACAGTCATGACAATAAAAAATGTCTCCAGACATTGCCAACTAGCCCCTGGGAAGCACAGTTCTCCTTAGTTGAGAAGCACTGCCCTAGAGTATTGATATTTTAAAATAAAGATTATGAAGATATTTGTAGTGTGTTATGAGTTCAAAATAATTGCATTCTGGTTCATTTGCCTCAGATTTCACTTTGTGATACAGGGGACATGGGTCTTTAAGATCCAGTGGGAAACTGCAGAAACAATGTGGTTGAGTGGAAAGAACACTAGCTTTAGAACCAGATAGGATTAGATTCTAAACCTGCCTCAACTGCTTACCTTGACAGACTACTAATTACACGGCCTCAGGCAAGTAGTTAACCTCTTCACCCTAACTTTCTACTTCTGTAAATTACTATTCCTCAAAGGGTTGTTTGTGAGTCATTTACTTCTCATTTAGGTTCAATTATTCACTCAGAGCACGTAGAGTATGTAATGCTAACTTCTTATTTTATTTTTTCAGATATTTTCTCAAATATAGGCTCTTTCACTGAAGGCTTTGTTGAAAACAAAGGGAAGAAAATCTATTGAACTAAATGTAGTAATGCACAAAATATTTTAATTGAACTTGGATTCTTAAAGACTCAGTTTCAGTTTTACTTTAAAAATATTTTACAGGTTGGGGAAAAAAGGCAAAGAAAATTTTACACAAAGCTAAAGCAGTGCTTAACTTTTTTCTATGTTTTTTCACATTATTGTATAAAAATTGAAGAGGTAGAAAATCCAAGCCTTTTGCTGTAAGACAAGTGACAAACATTTTTTATTTCATAATTTTCGGTTTCTACTTCAACTTAATCAGAGAAGTCAATATATTCTTTATAGTTATAAAAGAGCATTTAATGAGCAACAGTTTCCTGGCAAGTTTTTTTTTTTTAATGTGTTATCTTATTTGATTTTCACAAGAAACATTTGAGGTAAGTGCTATTCCCATTTTACAGATTCAGGCATCTCACATATATGGAAGGTGTTTATCCACATTCACCCAGCTGAAAATAAATAGTCCTAGATTTGTTTGCCTCAGACCCAGGGTTCTTAAACAGTACATCATGCCACCTCTGATAACTAAATGCAAGAAAAGGAACAAAGATTTCAGGGATACTAATAAATCCTGTCCTATGGGAGGAGCATGAGCTTCATGAAATAAAATGGGAAGGAATCTCGAGGAAACACAGAGGTTCGTGGCTGGGTGTGGTGGCTCACACCTGTAATCTCAGTACCTTGGGAAGCCATGGTGTGAAGGTCGCTTCAACCTAGGGGTTTAAGGCCAGTCGGGACAACAAAGTGAGATCTCATCTCTACAAAAATAAAAATAATACATTTTTATTTTTTATAAAAAATACAAAATAAAAATAGTCCCAGCTACATGGGAAATCAAGGTAGGAGGATAACTTAGGTCCAGGAGGTTGAGGCTGCAATGAGCTCTGCTCATACCACTGCACTCCAGCCTGGATGACAGAGTGAGACTCTGTCAAAAAGAAAAGATAAATAAATAAGAGGTTCAGGATATAAAAAATAGAAGACGGAAATAAACAACAGAAAAAGATGGAAGGTGGGGTCGGAACATGGGTTTATAGATAATTCATGACACTTATCAGACAGACCAAAGGAAACATCTTTATTTTTAATTCGACAGATACTCCTACAACATTTATTCAGTTTTTTTGTGCTTAAATACAGGATTATAAATGATACCTTCCTGCCCACCAAGTTTGCTTATAGAAAATGAACCTCCCTTTGACACAGAGACAAGCTTCTTAATCATCAGATAAGTTCTAGCATTTGCACATTTATGGAACCAAAGAATTATATTTTAAAGCTTCTGCCAAGTGCAGAAGTGCTCAATGGGTATTTTGACTCAGTAAGAAGCATAGATTTTAGCCCATAGATCTTAGATAGAAAAGACCTTTGAGACTCTCAGGTGGATTTTGCTGCCAGGGCAGAAGAAGTAATAAATGTTATTACACAGAGACTCTAAAGACCATACTTCAGCAATGACTGCTTAGCAATACCTAACACTTCAGATTGTATTTGTCAAGTGAAGATTAAGTAGTTCCTAAGCCATTTCAGAGCTTGGCTCCCATTTCACCATCAGGTCTGTTCTCCCTCTCAGTTTATAGAAGATACTAGTTTAGTTAGTATAATTTTTCCTTCTGTGTACCTGCATTTTTCTGACTATTTGGCTTTGCATATCCAGGTACTGTTCATAAGTTGCTATCAGATGGGGTTTAACCTTGGTTCTGTGGACTCCTAATAGGGGCTTAATTTACAGTCTGTGAATGGGTTTAGGAGTTTTTCAAGAGAAGCCAGAAATTTACATTTTGATTTTATTATCTCTCGAGTTTTAAATATTTGCAACTAATCCCAAACTTGCAAATGCTATGTGCTTCACACAGAGTCATTCTGCGGTCTGAATATTAACAGATTGGGGGGCTGCCAGTTTGCCACTTCTGAAGGCAAACAGAAATTCAGGTGGGATTGAGATCCCCTGGGCATTCTGTCTGAATATTCCACAATTGAAAACAGAAAAGAAAGAATGAAGTTTGGGGTCAAGCTGTCTTGGGAATTGATAGCTATGTCTTTGGATTAGTTACTTAATCTTTCTTATTCTCTATTTTAATTGGACAAAGAAGAGAATGGGACCTGTCTCACTGGGTTGCTTTGAGGAACAAATAAAACAGCCCATGTAGCCACAAAGTGGTAAATGAGAATCAGCTCAATACGTGTTTCCATTGTCCTGATGGATTCCGGTGATGACTGGTTTGTCCAGAGAGTTATCAAGTGTTGTGTTGGAAATTCAAATAATTTGATGCCTGTAGAAGCTTTATGTAAAGAAGAAGAAAGGGGCAGAAACACGGTATGAGATTACAGAGCTGGGGATACGGTAGCACTGGTTTCTTAACTGAGTTATCTGTGCTTGAATTCAGTGATTTATTTGCTTTCCCACTCCCAGTTAGCCTCACTGATCCCAATTTATTGTCCACTGATGAATTACAAGGTTCATAAATTTGGAAAACAGGGCTTCATTTTTCATAAAGGATTGCAGTCTACAGGGTGGCCATTCTTACAGGCTGGGAAGCACAGCCTCTGGTCAGAAGCCAAAAACAGGCACCTGGAGGGAAGAGCAAAGAGAACAGCACTTTATGTGTGTGCAGGGTGACTATACATATTCAATGAACTGGGGGGGGGTCATGAATATTCATAAAGGGAGAGCACACACATGTACAATTAAGCTTCATGCCTCTTCATGGGACCCATGTCCAAAAAATGGTGGCATTAGCATAATCTTAGGGTGGAGTTTTCAGCCCTTGGATGTCAAAAAGTGAAGCAGAGGACATGAAAGCCCTGTCTTTGCATCCTCCCTAGACTGGCCAGAACCACTCCATGGTCAGTGGTCTCTTACCAGGAAGGCATGCTGGTCAGATGTTGTGCAGAAACCAAAAAAGGGGAGAGCAGCAGTCAGGCCTTTGATTGAAATCAGCGGTGGGGCCAGTCTTTCCAAAGGACTGACTTCTCTTTAGTCTTCGGGGTAGAAAGCCTAATGGTGGTTAGAGAGGGTGGGAGTATAGCAAGACGTGCCTATCATGGCTGGAAACTCAGTTTTCAAGGTTTTTCTGGGGTCCCCTTGGCCAAGAGGGGTTTCTTTCCATTAGTTGGGGGGTGTAGGATTACATTTTTATTTCTTGTTACTTAACCCCATTGCCTTATTATCCTGCCTCCTTAGAAGTTTGGAATTCAATGACTAGCACTTGAGAACACCCCCTCCACCCCCACTACCCCTTAGCCTGGAGCTTGAGCTCCTCCCCCGCAGGGGGCACCCAATCTTGTATCCTCTTCTGCAGCCTTCCTTTCCACAGAATACTAAGAATGAGTACACAGAGAAAGCATCATTTAGACTCTGATGCACCTGAGTGGCAACGAAGCTGGCACCATCAGCAATGGGTGACTCGCTTCTTGCTGGCCGTGGCATGGCAATACATAAAGACTTGATGCCATTCTTTGTAGTTAGTTTTCTATGAGATGTGAAGAAACACGATAGGAAAGCTACTTTGTGAGTCTCATGTGATCCAAAAGAACTAAGGGAAGGCTTTTTTCCAAACCAGGTCCCCAGCCTAGAAACAGTAAGTTGGGAGTAACAATAATCTATAAGTGGAAAATGAAATAAAATGTGAATGTTGCTTTTTAAGTGAGCACATTGACCTGGTTAGACCTCAACACTAAAATAGCACAATAGCAGGAAATGATTCAAATGTATATTTTAAGAGAATATTGTGTTGGTATACACATCCACACTAATACATGTTACTGCCAAATTGTGCAATCTGTCAGGCTATAGAATATCTGGGATGTCTATACATTACTTGGTGAAAACTAAATCCCAAATATAGGTGCTGTGTGGAACCCAGATCCATTTCAGTAAGGTGAAACAGATGGCGACTGAAATTTACTCAACCATAATTACCATAGAAGTTCAATTTGTTGCAAAGAAAGCTTAAATGTTTATTTGTCATTTGAAAAAAATAAGTTTTAAAATAAATTTGAAGTAAATAAAAAAATAAAGTGAAATGAAATAAATTTGGCAGTAAAATGACACAAATTGAAAATATTTTTCAAAGAGTTGCCTTGATGTACTCAATCTAGTCTTTGATTGTACCCTCTGATTTTAATTCATCCAGTGCTAAACTTCCTTCACAGCTTCCCAAAGTAACTATTTGGTGCTTCATTCATATAGTTACTTTATTCTGGGAGAGACAAGGTTCCACTCTGTCACCCAGGCTGGAGTGCAGTGATGCAATCATACCTCACTGAAGCCTTGAACTCCTGGGCTCCAGCAATCCTTCCACCTTAGCCTCCTGAGTAGCGTAAGCCAGCATGGCTGGCTAAATTTTTATTTTCATTTTTGTATTTTTATTTTATTTTACTTTTTTTTTTTTTTTTTTTTGAGACAGGATATTGATCTGTTGCTCAAGCTGGAATGCAGTGAGTGAGGCATGACCACGGCTCACTGTAGCCTTGACATTCCAAGCTCAAACAGTCCTGCCACCCCAGTCCCTTGCCTCCCAAGTAACTGGGACTACCTACATGTGCAACCATGCCCAGCTAATTAAAAAAAAAAAAAAAAGATTGTAAAGACAAAGTCTTGCTGTATTGCCAGGGCTGGTCTTGAACTCCTGAACTTGAGCAATCCTCTCACTTTTGCCTCCCAAAGTCTTTGGATTACAGGTGTAAACCACTGTGCCTGGCCCCCTGTCTAATTTTTTGTACAGACGAGGTTCGTTGTATGCAGTTAGTCTATCAAGTGTTCATTGGCTCACAAAATTTCAAATAAATCTCTGTTAATTTTTGGTTTCCTGTAACTTAGCCCCAGAATGTTCTCAGCTGAGGTTCTGTGAGTTCCAGTGTGTTGAATGGATGCAGCCAGGAACAATACTTACCTAGAAAAAACCTCCAAGTGGCTCTCAGAGCTGAAGTATCCATTGCAATGCAGAGGAGAAAGGCAACTCCTTCAACAGTCATTTCAGATAAGTCGTTTTTCATCAACACAACTCTTGCACACAGAATTAAAGTGCAGACATATTGAAAAAATGTATTTATTATGTAATAAGGGAATTGACTTTGATTTCTATTACATACCTCTTTTAATGATTTCAAAGGGGTGTAGGAATGGTTTAATAATACATGTAGTTGTGGAATTTGGAAACGTATTTCTAACTGTAAGACCCATGAGATAGCAAAAAATAAAAAGCAACATTATTTCTGTAAGCTGTTTGCATTTTCTATGCATCAATAAGCCACACATTTTAAGAAGTAATGACTGGTGTGAACTTGAACTTTGTACTTTCAGTTAAAAATCTTAGATGGAGACACATTGCAGAAGATAAGACTACATCTTCCTCTTCCAAAACATATATACACTCCTCTCCCCACTTCTTGGGCGGGTTTGTCCCATTTTATAGTAGGGTTGAAATATTTCAAGCTAAGATAACAGAGTCAAATTCAAGGTCTTGTTAGCACAACTTGGGGAAATGCCAAGTATAGCAGTCAGCTATTCCTGACAGGTACAACTCCATCAGTTTCTTAAAAGAGAGAAAGAATTACAGAACATGCCATAGGGAAACAGAGTAAATTCCTTGGTGAGTTGCAATCACTGAATTACACTTTGGCACCTTGTGCTTATATCTTTTATGGAGCCACTAAAAAAAGATGACAGGACTGAAAATAAAATGCAAGTCTTAGTAGAAAGGCTTCTATCTGGTCAGTCAATACTATAAGAAAATAGAGGATTTGAGGGATTTGTCCAAGATAAACACAAGAGAGAATTGTGCATTGTAAATAATACTGCTTGGCCTTCTGTTTTTGCAGCTAACAGACTGTCTTTAAGCTCTGTCAGCTGTCCAGACCTCTTCCTCAAGGATGTTTCCAATGTGCATTTTCACTGTGCTACTGTCAAACTCTGGAGCTCATCCTAGGATGTGGGCTCATTATTTCTGGATTGGTTGAGCAAAGTTTAAGTATGTGTGTCATCAGCAGGTAGAGAATCAGAGCTTCTCCAAGGATATAACCTGAAATATTTGTCAGCCAAACCTCAACAAATCTCATGTTTTTAAGTGAAAACTCACATTTATAAAATCAGCATTGCTTTCTATTGCCATAACTTCCTTAGACTTTGCTTAGAAAGCCAGAAAACTTTTGGAAAATAACAGCTTTGTCCTAGCAGACTGATTACTTATCCTTGAAGCAAGGGGAATACGATTTTTCAAAAGTTGTTTTCTCTTGTTTTTGCTTCTAGGCATCTAGGCAGCTTCTCAGTAACTGTCCTGGGCAGATGGGAATCTAGTCTATTAAAAAAATATCTGCTGAGAAACACACTTCACAGCTGCCCATTTAGCTAATGTTAATTATTTGTAATGTCTTTTTTAATGCATTAGATATTATATTGCACAGTATCCAAACCCAAGCCCATCATTGTAATTATATGTAATTATCTGAAAGAAATATGTTTTTAGGTAAACAATCATTCCTAAGACTGTTTTAAAACAACCAGATGAATGTACATCCATAAACATTTGAACAGTAGGTTGAAATATTTAGAATTATTATTAAAGCAACCTATGGAATGTGAGTTAATTTTAGGAGAAATTCTAGACAGTAGGCCAGGCGCGGTGGCTCACACCTCTAACCCCAGCACTTCGGGAGACCGAGGATCACCTGAAGTCAGGAGTTGGAGACCAGGCTGGCCAACATGGCAAAACCCCATCTCTACTAAAAATACAAAAAAAAAATTAGCTGGGTGTGGTGGCGGGTGCCTGTAATCTCAGTTACGTGGGAGACTGAGGTAGGAGAATCACTTGAACCTGGGAGGCAGAGGTTTGCAGTGAGCCAAGATCATGCCATTGCACTCCTGCCTGGGCGACAAGCGTGAAGAAACTCCGTCTCAAAATATATATATATATATATATATAAAATATGTAATATATATAATATATATATAGAGAGAGAGAAAAAAATGGTAGAAAAGATAAAAAATAAAAAAGATAATGAGGAACAGTGTGTGAGGGGCTTGTCTGAAGCAAATACTGGCATCTGCTTTGTTTTGCTAATCAGAGGTGAATTGGCTATGGCTGGCCTAGACCATCGTTCACCAAAAGGCAACGTGCACCAGAGGGCCTTTTATTTCTGATTAAGCAGACTTAAAGCCATGTATGGGTGGACTCGGGATTTCTGATTGTTTAGTCAGGTTCACTACTCCCCTTCCGTTCACAAAAGGAGAATTCTAGAAGTATGGAGAATAGTAGAATGGGTTTTCGCTACTGACAAGCCTTGCTAAAATGCCCCAGATGACTGCTCAGTCTGCCTAGCTAAGACTTGGTTTCTCAGCAATGTATAGCTAGATCATCTTCTTTCTCTTTTGTATATCCTAAGCCAATGGGTTAGACATGTTGATATAGGAGTTAAGAAGGAATCACTTAGACAGATAGGACACAGGAGTCCTCAGTAAGTCTTTTTCTTTTTAGTGAAAAGCAGCCCCAAATCATTTTCTAACAAATAGCAGCCTGCAAGCTGGGAGCCTGCATCGGTGAGTGCTGGCGGGAACTAAGGACTAGACATTTTCAAAATGGTGGCTCCATCTTCCCTTCTCCACCAGCCACATAGGTTGTAAGGAGCAGACAAGACGGCACCCATCAACTTGAAAGTCCATTTGCATAAAAAGATTAGGGTGGGGTGACCAGCCTTCCTCATGCACTATACAAACGTCATACCTGATTGAACCAATCTGTGAACCCTATGTAAATCAGACACCACCTCCACAAACTGGGCTATAAAACTCAGGGCATTGGATGCCAGCCACTCCTTTCCGCTGGGATACCCCTTCTGCAATAGAGGAAGCTGTTTCTCTTTCTCTTCTCTTCTACCTATTAAACCTCCAGTCTTAAACTCCTCCTGTGTGTCCGTGTTCTGAATTCTTTCTTGGCCACCACGTGACGATGAACCATGGGTTTATATCCCAGATGACATAACTGCTTCAATATTTTATTATATATTCATTAAATCACCATGTAAGTGTCCTGAATTATAAATGAATGGCTGGCATAGAAATTTTTATCATTGACAATAATTAAAGAAAAGGAAGACAGAAATATAACGCTACTTGCATAAGAGTTATTAATCCAGTATTGTTGCATACATATAATTTGCATAGAAAAAATATGACCTCACTAAAATTCCATGATCCTGATTATGTTGTAAATATGAGATTATGTTTCATCTTTGATTGGAAACTTTGCTTTGCACCTGCATGAACCCACTTGAATTCAGTCCACACACAGGAGGGAGATAGTTGAGGAATATTTGAAAGAGATTTGGCTCAGGGTTCAAACATTTGACTAGAAAAATGGTTTCTTCTACTAATTGGAATTGTAACCTTGCATATGTCACTTTACGATTTTGCTTCAGTTTCCTCACTGTATATTTGTCTTTGTTTTATTTTCTTTCTGTAATAGTTTTTAACTCACAGAGTTGATGTTAGGATTAAAGAGTTAGCATGAGTAAACAAGAGGCACATAATTAATCTTCAAGAGGCAGTCAAGTGCACTAGCTAAGAACACAGATTCTAGAGCAAACATGCCCAGATATGGATCCGAGAAATGCCTCTTACTGGCTCTGTCTCTAGACAAGTTATTGAGCCTGTGTCTCAGCTTGCTGACCTGTGAAAGAGGAATGACAGTCATGCCTAGGACTGTTGTGCAGATTAAATGAGTGGCTATATGTAAAGTACTTAGAAGGGTATCTGAGAAAAGAATAGATTGGACTAGGCAGGCTGGAAGTGGGAAAACTGGGCTCCTATCTGGGCAATGAAGTGCTCAGAGGGCAGGTATGTTCTGAATGAGAGTGGCAAGAGGTGAGATGGAAAGAGGAGGTGCGATAGGAAATACATTTTCTGTAGATAGCTGCTAATCCGTATTCAGATCTCACTTGTACATAGTTTTACTTCTTTACGAAGGATCTGTCTGTCATACGCTGCCCAGAATAAATCAGGGAGCACCACCTTCTTCTTCATAATACTTATCACAGTGTGATTAATTATTAGGTTGGGGCAAAAGTAATTGCAGTTTTTGTCACTGAAAGTAATCAAAAGCTGCAATTACTTTTGCACTAACCTAATACACTTCTTTAAGGCAAGTCCCATTGTCTCTTTTGCTTAGCATTGTGTCTCTGGTATCTAGCACAGTACCTGGCATCTAATTCTAACTCAATACTTATTTGTTGAATGAGAGAATAAAATGGGTGCTAGATAATCTGCTAAGAAAGAGAGAAAAAAAAATCCTAATTTCCAGAGAGATTATAGAAAATGAAAAGATTAGAAAAAAGCCCTTTGAATTTGTTGCTCAAAATTTGTTGAGACAGAAATTCTAGAAATAGGTTGATAAGTCAGCTGGAATCAATGGAGCTTATGCTCATCCCCAAAGCCTATACTCACCTACTTCCTTTCTTCCCAGTGTAGTGAATGGGCCAAACATCAACGGCTCCACTTGTGAAATCTTTTTGGATTCCGTGCCACTTGTGAAATGATCGTCAAGTCTGCAAGATTTGAAGGTGGTATCTCGTTGAAAGCATGTAAGACCTCATTTCCCAATCTGTGCAATTCCCTTGGGCAGTGGCCCCAGCCAGCATTGTCCAGTTGTATCTGATACAGACACAACCAGGTCAGGAAGGCCACAGAGAGGTCTGCTGCTTAAGACTTTGGGGAGGTGTGTTGGAGAAGAAATCCTCACAGCATAGCAATGACCATGCTAATGCTCGTGCTTCAAAATACACAAGCAACATGTTTTCTTCTTGCAACAGGTGTGCATCCTTGATTTAGGCTTTAACTGATTGATTGTGGCCTAGTGTCTTCTCCAAGTTCAGGGAGTCTTCATTGCTAGGAGTACATTTAGCATCCTTGATTTAGGCATTAGCTGACTGACTGTGGATTAGTATGTTCTCCATGATCAGGGAGTCTCAAGGGTCAGGAGTACATTCAGCTACCAGTTTCTTATCTACGAGTCAGAAGAAACAATCAAGCCTACCATTGTTGAGGATTTATGGGGCTTCCTCATGTGCTGTTTGCACTCATTAGACTGGTTAATTCAAATAACTTGTAGCAGTGATTTATTTTCCCCAGAGTTAACTGGTAGTTTGAATTAGGCAAAATGACTTATTGTTTTCATGTTATATAAGCAGAGATAATTTGTAAATTAAGGATCAATGATCAGTGTGAAAAGATATATCAATTGGATTAAAATAAGTGTTTTTAAAACCTGCATGGAAAGAAAATGTGTAAAGAGAACTTATGTCATCTTCTCCTTAACAAAGAATCCCAACCTGTTAGCAGCATCTTATATAATGGAAAAAAAAAAAAAAAAAAAAAAAAGACGGATGTGTGCAATGCTATACACAGAGCCCAAACCTAGAAACAGCCTGATGTTCTTCAACAGGACAGTGGATAAATGGCACATAAAAGAGAATTATACAGCACAGAAAAAAAAAAAAGAAGACACTTCCTGACATTGATACTAAAGATTAATCTTAAGCTATATCTTATTAAAGTCAAAAGTTAAAAGTAAGTATAATTTTTAATTTATTGTATTTTACTTTTGAGACTGAGTTTCACTCTGTTTCCCAGGCTGGAGTGCAGTGACACAATCTTGGCTACCTGCAACCTCCACCTCTGGGTTCAAGTGATTCTCCTGCCTCAGCCTCCCAAGTAGCTAGGATTACAGGCATGTGCCACCACGCCTGGCTACTTTTTTGTGTTTAGTAGAGACAAGGCTTCACCATGTTGGTCAGGCTAGTCTCGAACTCCTGACATCAGGTCATCCACCCGCCTTGGCCTCCCAAAGTGCTGAGATTACAGGTGTGAGCCACGGTTCCCAGCCAAAAATAAGTATAATTTTTAAATATCCATTTAGGAGCCTATATGCATGTCTATATATACATATATCATAAAGCCACATAAAAACAATGGTTTCAGGATAATGATTGCCTTAGGTTGGGTGGAGGCAGATAGGAAGGGACCAGAGAAACCATAAAATTAGAGGCTGATGACTGTCTCACTGTAGGTTTCTTTTTTTTTTTTTTTTTTTTGGCAAGGAAACAAACCACTCTTAAAAAGTGGGCAAAACATTTGAATAGACTTATTAGCAAAGACATGCAGATGGCATGTAACATCCAGTTTACAGGAAGTGAACAGGAGAACACCCCACGTGATCCATTGATGCAAACAGGCAGATCTAGAATGTGGGTATACTAAGGACAACTGATCTGGTTTTTCAATATGAGAGTGTGTTTTGTTTATTTTTTATTTCTCTACCAATAGGAAATTATTTTTATGTATGTATTTATTTATTTATTTTTCAACTTTTCTTACAGGTTCAGTGGGTACATGTGCAAGTTTGTTGCAAAGGTATATCTCATGAGGCTGAGATTTGAAATACGAATGGATCCATTTCTGTAGTAGTAAGCATAGTACCCAACAGGTAGTTTTTCAGCCTTTGTCGCCCCCACTCCTTCCCCTCTCCTATATTCCCTAGTGGCCATTGTTCCCCTCTTTGTGTCCATGTGTAGTCAATGTTTAGCTCCCACTTATAAGTGAGAACATATTATATTTGGTTTTCTGTTTCTGTGATAGTTCACTTAGGATAATGGCCCCCAACTGCATTCATGTTGCTGCAAAGGATGTGAATGCACTCTTTTTAATAACTGTGTAGGATTCCGTGGTGTATATGTACCATATTTTCTGTATCCAATACAGAGTTGATGGACACTTCCCCTCAAGTTATACCTTTTCCACTTTAGGAAAGATTTGCTGCCTGACATTCCCCTGGCACTGCCCTCGTGGGCATTCTCTGCCCACTGAGCCCTCTCAGGGTGCCTGGACTGAAGTGAGACCCACCGAGTCCACCACACCCAGCCCAGTGTCTGACAGTCAGTAGATGCTCAATAAGCACTTGTGATACAAACGCACAGGTGAGCAACAATTACTACATCTTTAACTTACTTCACAGATAAAAATGTCTTGCCTTTGCCTCCTTTTCCAGTTTCATATTTCTCTCAGCAGAGAAGAATTTGGATAATACCTCTCTTTTTCTGAGAACAAAATTCAGTTCCAGTGTTATGGATTAATTGAAGTGTTATGGAAGACTAGAATATTTTTAGTGGAAGAAGTAGATAAAATGTGTTGAACTTACAACCGAATTTTGTGTGAAATATCTATACTGCTCTTATTTTTTTACAACCAGAAATGGTCTTTCTTGTTTTAAATGTCTCCATCCATGTCAAACGTCAATGATAGTTTAAGTAATAGGGATCTTTTTATTTAAATCAGAAGGTAGTACTTACACTATCTAACTCTAGAGGGTCAAATGAAGTAGAAATAATGTATTCTTACTCATTATGTTAAATGTTTTTTTTTTTTAAAAAAAAAAAAACACTATCTTTGGATACAGAAAATGTGGCACATATATGTCATGGAATACTATGCAGTCATAGAAAATGATGAGTTCATGTCCTTTGCAGGGATATGAATAAAGCTGGAAACCATCATTCTCAGCAAATTATCACAAGAACAGAAAACCAAACACCTCATGTTCTCACTCATAAGTGGGAGTGGGAGTTGAACAATGATAACACACGGACATAGGGAGGGGAACATCATACACAGGAGCCTGTCGGGGGTTGGGGACTAGGGGAGGGATAACATTAGGAGTAATAGGTGATGGGTTGATACGTGCAGCAAACCACATGGCACGTGTATACCTATGTAACAAAACTGCATGTTCTGCACATGTATCCCAGAACTTAAAGTATAATACTAAAAAAAGAAACTAATCTTAAAAAAAAAACACTATCTTATAATGCTATCAAATTTCAATAGGAGTAATTAAATAACAGCAATTAAACTAAAAAGAGATAAAATTGCTTTAGAAAAGAGAAAACACAGACAACTCTTCTGTTGCGATTATGGGTGCTCAGAGGTCAGCTGCTGTGAAGATGGAGTCAAACCTTCATGTGACTCTGGGTTCCCGACCCCGTCACAGCTTCAAGCTCTCCCTGCAGATTCAGGGGCTCTCCTGATGTTGTCAGGACCTGTGAGCTGCATGCAGAACAGTAGGAGAAAAAGGGCCACTGGAAAAGACTGGAATTAAAACTCTGTTTTAGCCAATATTTATCTGTTATGGTCATTTTCTTTTCTTAACTCATTGAGAGTTCTCTTGGTCAACAGAGCTGCCATCCACCTTTCTTAAGCCATTTCCCATAGAAGAGAACCTGGTTTTGACAGGAAAAAATAATTCTTTCCAATTTTTGGCCCAGGCCTTTGGCCATCTTCCCATAGACGTTGCACTTCTGAGATGCATAGTACACATTTCCATATGCTTCGGGAAGTTTGTTCTCTGTTTCTAAGCAGCACATTTTGTCCTTAGCTGATGTTCTCTGAAGCTTCATTATATGTTCTTGATGTATTTTAGGCGGTATTTGAAGTTTCAGCTGAAGCTTCTGAATCCCACTTTCAAGCTGTGAGTTTTCAGACTGCAAAGACACTTGCTCAGTTTGGAGACCTTTTAGTTGTCCTATAAGTTATTCATTTGTTTGATTTTTTTCAAATAATTCTTTGAATATTTCTTATTTTTCTCCTTGAAGGCCTTTAGTGGAAACATCTACATTAATAGCTTCAATGACTTTCTTCAATTTCTGACTGCTAGCCTAGGTGATCTCCATTTTCTGATTCACTCTTTGTCTCTAATTCCACGTTGCTATCATTCATGTAATCTTGAAAGAGATCAGGAAAATGTGTGATCTTCAGTACAGTTTCAGTCAGACATCTTAGCTGTCTCTCTTTGTTATTTACAACCGGTTTCATTCCTGTTTGAGTTTTCAAACACTTCTTTTACTGTTCTTTAAGCTTTGCTTCCATACTGCAGTTTCTTGGGCAAACAGTTTTAGACTTCCCTGAAGATGAGTATTTTCTTTCAAAGTGTGCATTAATTTATTCTGAAGCAATTATGCATCCTTCTGAGATACTTTTAAGACCGTTTTTTTTTTTTTTTCTTTGCATCAGTCACTTGAGATCGGAGGATTTTTTTTTTTTTATTTTTTTTGTTTGTTTGTTTGTTTGTTTTCTTTTAGAGACAGGGTCTCACTCTCACCCAGGCTGCAGTGCAGTGGCATGATTTCAGCTCACTGTAACCTCCACCTCCCAGATTCAAGTGAATCTCCTGCCTCAGCCTCCCAAGGAGCTGGGATTACAGGCATGGGCCACCACACCCAGCTAATTTTTGTATTTTTTGTACAGACGGGGTTTTGCCATGTTGTCCAGGCTGGTCTGAAGCTCCTGGACTCGAGCAATCTGCCCACTTTGGCCTCCCAAAGTGCTGGGATTACAGGTGTGAGCCACCACACCCAGCCAAGATTAGAGGGAGTTTGATGCCTTTTTGAGTGATCATCGTTAGCCTATGCAATGAAAATTCAATCTCACTTTTCTGCCCTTTTCCAAATAAGTACACTGTGTCCCCAAGTGAAGAACCGTTTGGACTTCTATTAAGTGCTTTGAAACTCAGAGTTTATTACTTTGGAGGACTGGCTGTCACCATGGGTGACTTGAGGGCTTGATAGGCTTCTGTCATTATTCCAATCTTTTCACTAACTTTGTGATATTCTTAGACCTGGGCAGAAAGTCTTTTGACCAGCTCATCCTTCCTTGAAGTCTGTTGGCTGTTTACTATAAAAACAACCATAGCAGCACACACCAGGATCTTCCAGGGAAGCCCAAAGAGACCTGAGACTTATCTCAAGTTTTAGGACAACACCAGAGGAGCACCCCACAGCTACTCTGGGACAGCTGGGAGGATAGCTCTGTGACAGAAAGCAGGCCCTCCATGGCTCCAAAGGGCACTGCAGCCCTTCCTCTGATTGTCAGTATCCTGTAGGCCACAGCAGATTGCATGGAATCTTAGAGAGCATTGCCTTAAATTCAGACAAGTGCCTAGCAAGCAGGACAGACCGCCAATTGGGCTGGGGAGAGGGGGAAACCAACAGGTTCTATAAAATGCACTTTGAGGCCGGCACGGTGGCTCACACCTGTAATCCTAGCACTTTGGGAGGCCGAGGCAGGTGGATCACAAAGTGAGGAGATTGAAACCATCCTGGCTAACACGGTGAAAGCCCGCCTGTACTGAAAATACAAAAAATTAGCCGGGTGTGGTGGCGGGCACCCATAATCCCAGCTACTTGGGAGACTGAGGCAGGAGAGTGGCGTGAACCCAGGAAGCGGAGCTTGCAGTGAGCTGAGATTGCGCCACTGCACTCCAGCCTGGGTGACAGAGCAAGACTCCGTCTCCCCCTGCCACCCCCCCGCCCCAAAAAAGGCACTTTGATTTTCTCTGCACACATAGAAAGTGATATTATTAACCAGTGCATTTGGGGAAATGGAAAGATCTGACTCCAGCCAGAGACCAGCTTGGAGCTTGCACCACTCTAGGCCCCAGCTGGCCATACAGAAGCCCCAGAGGATGAAAGCAGTACCATGCTATTCCCACCTGTCTGCACATGGGCATGGTGGGGCGTGACAATGGGCCTGACGTAGAAGAGGGCTCATGTCCTCATAGCCCTGGGTGAGGTCAGCTCTCTTGAATCAAAGTTTCTCTCTGCAACAGGAAGACTCGATTCTGTCTTAAAAGTACAGAGATCTCCCTGCCCTGACGGCTCCCACTCTCCCCTGTGTTTGCTCAATGCAGGCAGGCAGACACAGAGGACTGAAGGGGCTCACTAGAGGTATTAATTAAAAGAACTACAAGAGGTATTAATCATTTAAGAACTCTGGGGAGATCAGTTGAAACTGCCAAGGTCTTCACATTTCATGGATTTTCTGTGGAGTGACTTAGTCCTTGTTTGATCCAAGCGTTCCTGGATGGGGATGAGTCTCCTCTGGGCCTGACTTCATGATCCAGGCTCCTTCCCTCATGTGGCCCTGCCATTTTCCACACATGCCTCTCAAGGTCACCCTGGAGCCAGTCTGCAGTCCACAGAGTCATCTTCAGAAAGTCTGCTGCTGCAGAGAGAGCAGATCTTCTTTTGGCTAAATTTGCCACTTTTAATTTCTTCAAACCACATCTTATTCTCTTACTGTCTCTCAGGTAGACTCAGGCTAAGAGTCTGCTTGTCCATCCCCTGAGACTCTGCTATGAATAAGTCCTCCCTGGTACAACTTCCAGGATTCTCTGTCTCGGTCTGTCCTAAGTCAGAAAAAAGGGCCTCTGGGCGTCTGTAGGTAGAGTTCAGTTCTCAGACTGACAGCATCTCTAGTTGCAGGCCTGTGCTAGGGAATATTCCTTGCTCACACTAATTCCTATTGCTGCTAAAACAAAAGGTCGGTGGCTCAGGCAGCCCTGGAAGAGAAATGGGGCCACTCAGGTGGAGAGAATTACACTTCATAGCAATGCGGGGATGGTCTTCTTCCAGGACTTTCCAGCAGCCAGACCTCAGGGCACCATGGCCCAGAGTCATGTTGCAAACGAGAAGCTGCTGATCACTGACAAGGAAAAGTGCCTGGACAAGTAGAGCTGTTTGGCAGAGCTTCCAGACCCAAGTCCTCCTATTCATACCCTCATGGGCGACGATGTAACTCGATAGGTGGAATTAATGATGTGGGGGCTGGAAAGGGCAGAATGGCAGGCTGGAAATTCAGGTAAGAGGTGAAGTTGTGGTCTTGAGTCTGGAATCTGTATGACAGACAGGCAGGGTGAGAATTTACGCAGGATTTTTATGGTACATTCTTTTTTTTTTTTTTAAGAGACTGGGTCTTCCTTTGTCATCCAGGCTGGAATGCAGTAGTGTGATCATAGCATACTGCGGCCTCGAATCCCTGGGCTCAAAAGATCCTCCTGCCTCAGCCTCCCAAAGTGATGGCATTACAGACATAAGCTTCCACATCTGGCCTCTATGGTACTTTCTTGAGACAGAATTCCTTCTTCTGTCTTCCTACTTTTTAATGTATAATTTTATTTCAACTCTACTGGAAAAAAGGAGGACCTTCAATAGTAGGAAAAATACAAACTCTAACAAGAAATAATCGTGTAAAATGGCAAAAAGGAATTCCTTTTCAGGGATTGACAGAGATGTACAATTCAGAAGTAACTTGCAAAATGTAACTGAGAAAGCTCAAAGGAAGAGCCAGGTTCCCACACTTGATCTGACTCTGAAAGTACAGTTCAGGTAAGGGATGGCCTTGCACTTTGACCCAGGGCAGGCACAACATGTCTCCAGATTGCAGAGCTCAGCTTTGGGAAGGGAGAGAAAATGATGAAGAGGTTCAAACCTTAGATTTCCTGCAGGCTTGACAAATGAAAGCTGATATCTCACCTGATTTGGAGAGTGTCTGCTCTCCTGCAGCAAGTCTTATTTTAACTATTTGAACCTGAGAGTAGGGATTTCTCAGCACAATATAATTGTGACAAGGCATTTGCTCTGACGCAGAAGCTGTTGACCTGGTTGGTGCCAAGGCCAACTTGGAGCAGATTTCCTGCGAGCAAATAGGTCAAGGAAAGTATTTCACTGATGAGTAATTTATTTAATATTACCACATTGCTTTCTTCCTTTTCTGGGAGTGCCATTAACAGAATGCTCCTTAGACTTGCCTGAATGACATTCACTGCCCGAGTGTGAGAATACTATTATTATTATTAGTTTTGTATAGCATAGGTTTGCTTGTTAAGGATGTTTTGTTATTTCAGCAGCCTTCAAACATGCAATAAATAAATTTCCATTGGGTTGGCACTTCCTCTCATTTCCTGAAGGAGGGGTTGATTGTTCTCACAGCTCCCTGGGATGTTTCAGGCCGTCTTCAAATAACTAAAGTGATGGTGACGTCATTCCCTTGTGCACATCATTCACGTAGAGAACCCGGGGAAGGTCATTTATAGTATCAGCAAGTATCAGCATCAAGGCTGGGACTGTCTGCACTAGAATTTCTCTGAAGCTAAAGAAACCACCACATGAAGTTTCCACAGAATATGGTAGAAGAGGTTTAAACTCAGTGAGATGCTCCTTTTGAATATTTGCCTTGCATGGTGCCATCTATAGAATAACAAAAGTACTTGATTATTTCCACAAAGAATGAGGACAGTGTGATTTCCTACACAAAGTGCAGCCAGTTCTGCCTGACACTGGACGAAAACTGTTAAGCAGATAAGCCTTGCAAACATAATGGACATTTCTGGAAGACGATTACTTCTCTTCAGTGCTATGTAATTAGATTTGAGTGTATGAAGCAAAGGTGCTAAAGCTATATTGCTGCCCACTCAAAATGATTGAATGATTATGCAAAATTTATTCCTCAGAAGTGTGGGATGCTCAGAACTCAATTGCTTGCAGTCCTGAAATAAGGAACTATAATTTGACAGTCACTTAAACTGTTGCTTTTTCAATAATAATGAATTGTTCATTTTGTAAATGAAACTCAAATCCTCAGTCCTAGTAACTGACTAAACATTCCTGCACCCTAATTTCAGGAATGTAATTATGTAATTATGAAGTTATTAAGTCAAGCCAAAAAATATAAATACAAATGATTCTGAGTGTTCAGTGGGTTTATCTAACATGACAATGTTATTGGAATTATTATTAACATGAGTTCCCAAACCATTTATTTCCATAAGTATTCCCAATCATTGTGCTTTTTAAAGTTTTTCTCCAGAGAGAGAAACAACAAAAAAGGGGGGTGGGCTACAAAAAAGGCTTTTCCTATTCTTTTCCTGTTCAAATTTTAGCTGATTTCAATGCGACAGATTTATCATTTGGTGAATCCTGTATATTCTCCTTTTTCACTCCAAATCAAATATTTTATTCTCTAGTATCTAAAATATTAAAGTATATTCTATTATATTTAGAAAATATAAATAACTTAAAATAAAAGAATAAAAATTTGAAGAAATTTGAAACCAATATTGTTCAACTTAATTTTATTATGAAAATAAGCCGGGTTGGGCCGGGTGCGGTGGCTCATGTCTGTAATCCCAGCACTTTGGGAGGCCAAGGTGCGGGGATCACAAGGTCAAGAGTTTGAGACCAGCCTGGCCAACATGGTGAAACCCCATCTCTACTAAGAATACAAAAATTAACTGGGTGTGGTGTTGCGTGCCTGTGGTCCCAGATACTCAGGAGGCTGAGGCAGGAGAATTGCTTGAATCCAGGAGGTGGAGGTTGCAGTGAGCTGAGGTTGCACCACTGCACTCCAGCCTGGGCAACAGAGCAAGACTCCATCTTGGAAAAAAAAAAAAAAAAGAAAATAAGCTCAACTCCAATTACACTGAATTTTATGGATATTCATGGAAGTATACCAATGGCATGCCCTTAGCCCATTAAGTGTATTTGATCGATAATTTAAATATATAATTTATTCTCAATGCTGGCTTAGGAGTTAGATCACCTGGGTCAGATTTTGTGATTCATCCATCACAGCTATGTGACCTATGGAAAATTACTTAATGTTTTCATGCTGCAGCTTCTTCACCTGATACAACGAAGTGTGGATAACAGTACATCTACTTTCTAGGGTTATTATGAAGATTATGTGAATCAATTATTGAAAGTACTGAGAATAGTGCTTAGCTTATCCTAAGAATTCAATAAATATTAGCTATATTGATAGTGATTACAATAGTAGTGTGGAAGGCGATACTTAGCTAAATATCTTAGTAGATACAGATAGCTGGGTGAGGTCTAATTCTTGTCCTCAATGAGTTTATAGTGGAATAAGGCAAATAAGTGAATGACAATAATACAAAGATGAGAAGAAAATTCCGAAGTACTTGATATTATGTGGGGTTTAAAGAATCATTAATCCAACACACATTCTGAGGTCTCCAGGGATTTTGGTGCCTGTGACAAGTTTTGATAAATCTAATATTTGTTGAATTGCTTAGGACAAAATTTTTATTTGAGAGGGTTCAAGAAAGCAAGAGACTAGAGGTACTTGAGGCATCCAGCTATAAACCATTTTACCAAGGAATTTTGCAAAAACAGGAAGCAGAAAAATAAGGGTGATGGAGAAAAAATGTGGTGTTCAGATGTTTGTTCTACTTGAGATGGGAGATAGAATCATATAATTTAATTATGAGTGACTGATCCAGTTCAGAGAAAGAAAGAGATAATGAAGAAGAGAGTAGAATTGCTGGAATGATGTCCTGTAGTAAGTAAGATTGGATGAAATCTATAACATAAGTGAGGAGTTGGCCACAGGTAAGATCAGGAGGGCAGCAGCTTAAAAGGACGTAATTTTGGTATAACAGAAGCTGGTCAATGCACAGATATTGGGAAGAATCTTGTGGAAGTGCCCTTCTGATTGCTTCCAAGTTTTCAGTGAAAAAAGTAGCTGAAAGTAAAGATTGGGGATGAAATATTACGTGTTCTAAGAGGGAAGAGAAGGTATAAAATAATTGTCTAGGAAACTAAGGATGCATGTGGGCAGATGATGAGCAGGTACAGACTTGGGTTTTATCAGGGTTGAAGTGTTTGCCAAGAGTGCATGATGAGCGACAAGGGAATGGTTATAATTAGGAAGTATAAAATTAATTTAAATTATATCAGAGAGATATGATATCATGAGGAGGTAGTTGGTTAATGGTTAGCAATTCTCAACAAGCTGAAGATAGTTGTAATCAGAGGGAATGATCTGGAAAGGTCTCATAGAGTAGAATGCATGGAATTGATATTTTAGAGGGATTGTGGATATTGACAAAGACAAGACCTAGAATATGGCCATGGGAGTAAGAGAATGAGATAGGTAGAGTAGGAGATACTTCATTCACTTATTAACTAAATATTGTAGAAAAGAAGATCAAGGAACTGAGAAGACAGGATATTAGGTAATCTGTATGAGTTTTGGTATTATAATATAGGATTGCAAATAGTAAGAGTCATGCAGGAAAGAACTGTTAATATAAAGACTTTTATGAAGAGTTTAGTAGATGACTGCCACATGGAGGAAAGTGCATGGAGTGTGCTGATGCATAAGCTGAAACTAAAGGATTTGAGTGGGGGTAGAGGGGAGAATGGTCTCAAGAGCAAGGCCTTCCTTGATCTGGAGGTGCCAGGGATGTGGCCAAGAAACAGTCATCTCTGAAGTGAGCTGATTAGAAAAAGTCGTTCACTTAAGAGAAAGCCATATTTTGGTTAGAGTTAAGTTTAAAGATAACAGCAATTTTTCTGACTACTGACTTTAAATTCTGAAGGGTACAGTGGAAGAAGGGTTTTAGATGTTGCGGAAGAATGGAGAGAGGTCAGAAAAGGCAATGTAGATTAGAATCTGAAGGATGACATGACTGGGGAGACCTTGAATTCTTGCGAAAAGCAAGATAAGATGATTTCTCCGTATTTTATGGCAGAGAGTGAGTGAGACCTGGATTGCTGGATGGAAGGACAGTGAAACTCTTGTCAGGAGGGCATGGAGATCCAGAAGGTACTCTTCATTCAATAATGATGATGTGCAAGAGGGAATGAGTTTTCTTTTCTCTTTTCTTTTTTTTTTGAGATGGAGTCTTACTCTATCACCCAGGCTGGAATGCAGTGGTGCCATCTCGGCTCACTGCAACCTCCGTCTCCCAGGCTCAAGAGATTCTCCTGCCTCAGACTCCAGAGTAGCTGAGATTATAGGCACCCACCACCATGTCCAGCTAATTTTTGTATTTTTAGTAGATACAGGGTTTCACCCTGTTGGTCAGGCTGGTGTCAAACTCCTGACCTCAGGTGATCTGCCCATCTTTTCAAATCCAGAGAAACAGAGTTCCTGAGATTCCTCTGGACTGGTGATGTTGTCAGGAGGTGAGCAGATGCACTGGCTTCTGTGATACAGGGCAGGCAAGGCAGGTTTGACAGAAATCCCAGGTCAAGAATGGCCATCAAGGTGACTTATTCTAGACCAGGGTCCTAGGGTTTCTCCATCTTATTACTATCAACATTTTTTGCTAAGTAACTCTCTGTTGTGGGGGCTGTCCTGTGAGTTGTAGATATTTAACAGAATCTCTGACCTCTACTCACTGGTTTTCAGTAGCACTGTCTCAGTTGGGCCAACCAATAATGTCTCCAGACATTGCCAATGTTCTTTGGAGAGCAAAAAAATCACCTCCGGTTGAGAACCACTTGTCTAAATCTATGTAAGGAATCATGAAAGTGTAGGAGACAGGACAGTAAACTTTATTGGAATATATCAGGAAAGGCTTCACATAGGAAGTAATAATTTTCCAGGCAATCCAAACATTTGGGGAAAGAATTCACAGTGAGCAAATATTAAAAGAAACTTGGTGTTGCTGTTTATTAAGCTAATTGAGTCATTATGTGGGACCTCTTCTAAATGAGTTGCTATATAAATTGAGGACCTTTATGTTTGTTTAGATTTGTAGGACGTTGACATGATCAAAAACCACTCATTGTTACGGCTTTGTATATAGAATGAAGAAATCCTATATCTTCCTTAAATTACCCCTTTTTGTGACTCTGAAATATACAACTCTGGGGATAAAAAAGACACAATCAATTCAATTCATATGAAAATGTCACAAAAGTGAGAAAAATTTGCTTCACGGATTTGTGACTGCAAACAGATGGTGAAAAATCATGAGAACAAGCCTGTTCATTGTTGAAACTATCTATTCCAAAGCATATACAGTCCTCACCAAAGTTAGACTCTAAGTCACAGTTTTAGAAAATATTTGAGCTGGTTTAATGCTACCCTTTTCCTCTTCATTCTTCGTTTCCTCTTAATGTGTCAGTGCATTTTTATGTATAGGGTATTGCATACCGAAATTGACATTAAATTTTGCTTATATAAACTCAAAATTGAGATAATTACAAAGAACCACATAATTGACTGTTCAGCTTTTTTTCATTCAGCATCTTGGCCTCAAGTAAATATAGCACAAAAATGACTTTAAAACAGATTCTGCCTTTTCACATTTCTCATACTAAATAGCAGAGCCTGTATAATGGACTAATCTTCTCACTATTTACAATGTTTTAATTCTGACGTTCAATTCTTGTTCAGTTTTCAACATCTATTGTCTTTGTGATGTAATCACCTCCTAATTGAGATAGATGAGAATTATTTTGTCCTCAGGAATGCACAGAGTTACTAGGAGCGGTGACATAGTGAAAGTTTGGGACTTCCTTATGTGACTCAGTGCACTGCTCAGCATCTTTACTCCCCTAGGAGAGTCCTCTGATGACCTTCACCTTGATAACTAGATTGACATAATCAGATGGGAATGATAATCATGAACTGAACCAACTGTGGGAAAAGTCACTTAGTTCAAGCTGATAATGCAAAGGCATTCTTCATATCATTTGGTTTTCTCCTGTCCCACAAAAAGATAGAGCGAATGATCATTTTGGAGTAGTCTGCCAACAGTGTTCTGATCTTTAAGTAAATTTTAGGTAATTAGAAATACGCTAACATATGGGATTATTATAAATGTGATGCCTTTAATCATAAGAATACTATTTGACAGTATTTACTTTTGAAGTTTTCCAAAAGGATTTTCTCCTGAAAGTTCTTCAATAGTAGTATCAATTTAGGACCAACAGTGTTTTGTAGAATCACTAATAAAGTGAATTTTTCCATTATGCCTTTGAGAGAGTACCATCTAAAACATCACACCATAGGACTTCATTTTTGGGAAGTAGACATACATTTTCCAATTTCTCCCTCTGAGAACAACTAAAAGCTAATTATGTACACAAAACAAATTCTGAAAAGTGGAGAAAAGAAGGAAGACTGGCTGGGAACCTCAGAACCCAAAGAATAAAACAACAGTGTGTCCCTTGGGTTTTCTTTCATCTCATGTATCCCAGACCTGGAGATGAAGCAGCAGCAATCCAGACTGGTCAACAGGCAAAGACAACAGAAACCCCAACCAAGTTTGCTGTCTCTAGCTAAGAGACCAGAAAAAGGGCAGCCTAGTAAGAACACTTTTAGACACTAACTCCTCTACTCCAGCAAAATAACATGGAAAAAACTGTGGCCCCACTCCCACCCATGACAATAAAGACCGAGTGGATAGCCTAGACTGCCATTCTCACCACTGTAATGAGGTTCCCCAACCCACCTGGCAGTGTGAGATCAGAGAAGCCTGGGTAGAGAGCTGGAACTTTCATCCCTGCTGAGTGGCCATGAAGCATCCCTCACTGAGGGATGTCGGTGGAGACCTTGAGAAGATGCAGGACCTCTCCATCTGTCAGTAATGAGCCACCTCTTCCTATCCCTCTCCCCTGCTGTGGTTATGAAAGTAGAGGCCTAGTGTGAGACTTTCAGCACAGCCCAGAGGCGGTGAGATGCCACTTCATGGTGTCAATGGAGAACAAATAGAGAGACTGAAAAAGAAATTCCTACCCCTCCCAGCCAGGGCAGCATCAGAGGAGAGCCAAAGGGAAGACAGAACCTCACCTCTAGCCAGGATTACCAAGTAGCCCCTCCACTTTGGGTGTCAACAGAAGTCAACTGGGGTACCTGGATTTCTACCCCAGCCCATCTGTAATAAAGTGGTACCCCTCATTTCCCCGGCTGAAGAGGCGTCAGAGGACACCAGCTAAAATAAATTTAAATAAGATCAAAAGTCTTCTACCATCATACCCTAAATGTTCAGGTTTTAATTAACATTGCTTGTCATACCAAGAAACAGTAAAACCACAATTTGAATAAAAAATGTCAACCTATAGATACCAACACTGAGATGGCAGAGATGTTTGAATTATATGACAAGGATTTTAAAGCAGATGCCATAAAAATATTTCACTGTGTAATTATGAAGACGCTTTAAGTAGATGAAAAAATAGAAACCCTCATCAAATATTTTCTATTTTTTTGATGAAGCTTTCTATTTGTTCTGCAAATAAATAGAAGAGATGAAGAAGAACCAAATGGATATTTTAGAACTTAATAATACAAAAAGCGAAATCTCAACAGGAGTTAGAATGAAGCAGTTACCCAATCTGGAAAGCAGAAATCAGACTGGGAAAGAAATAAAGAGCCTAAAGGATCTGAGGCATTATAGCAAAAGATCTACTATTGGTGTCATCGGAGTCCTGGAGGGATAGGAGAAGGACAGCAGGGAACTGGAAAAATACTTGAAAAAATAATGGCTAAAACATTTTAAATACATCAAAAGACACAAACAATATATAGGATGGAATTACTGTACCCAATTTCATGGCATAGTATGTTGTTATACTCATCAAGACTGTGTGGTACTGGTAAAGGGATAACAGATAAATCAATGGAACAGACTAGGGAACCCAGAAATATATCCAAACAACTATGCTCAACTAATTTCTGACAAAGACGCAAAAGCAATTTGTTGAAGGAAAGATGGATTTTTAAACAAGTGGTTCTGGGTCAGTTGGCTATTCATCAGCAAAAAATGGAATCTCTAACCATCACACTATATATAAAAATTAATTCAACATGGATCAAAGACTTAAAAGTAAAATATGAAATTATGAAATAGTTACGAAAAAATAAAATTTTTGAGATGTAGGGCTAGGCAAAGAATTCTTAAATTCAACACCAAAAGGACAATCCATAAAAAAATGTTGATAAATTGTACTGCATCGAAAGGTGAGGATTGAAACACAAGCTACAGACTGGAAGAAAATATTTGCAAACCATATATCTGACGAAGGACTAGTACCTAGAATACATAAAGGATTCTCAACACTCAAAAGTAAAAAAACGCAAACAAGCAAACAATTCCATAGTTACAAAACAATGAGTATTGGGCAAAACCCACACAAAACGAACAGAACAAAATAGTGTCTTCCATGTTTGATAAATCCATTGGGATTAAAAACTTAATTCTCCCTGAATCATCAGTGTGTTTCCAAAGCTTATTTGAAGTTTTTCCTTTTAGATCACCATGTATGAAATTTAATTTTCTGTCTTCTCAACCTGTTATGGAATATCTGACATGTGATGACACATTATTTTCTTAAGAGTTAAGACAAGAGTTCCTCAGGGATTCTTGCATGCATCAACCTCAGAAAGTCTTTTATTATTGTGTAGTTTTAAAGTAATCACAGATAAAATGACTGTTTTACATTTGTATGTCTATGAAATCCTTGTGTTAATCAGAGATATTGGTTACTAAATATATCATAGAAGAAAATACTTGATTCCTTAAATAAGATTTTTCCTTTTTTTTTTTTTACAGAATAAAAACTCATTCTAGAAATGAGTTGGATTTTTTGGCACAAATTTATCACTAAATGATTTCTCCATTTTTTAAATCACTGACATTTTTATCCTTCCTGACGAAAATGAATTGTACAGGTCTGTTAAATATGCTGACCAAACTTCAGGAAAGTTGAGAACTTGACATTTTTTGCCACCTACTTTGCCCAAATTGAATTGGATATTCCTTTATGCTCTTAAAAAAACCTCAGTGTGAACCAGTATAAAATCTATGTATCATCTCACTTAAATTATATTTTTTCTTGGACTCTTTAAAAATTATATAAGAAAATTTCACAGAGCAAACAAAAGAAAGTTTGTCTGGTAGAACAGCTAAAATCACTCTGCTTCTTTTATTATGTTATTCTTTACCCTGGAGCTTTATATGTGGTCATTTATTAGCACACACTTTCCCTCTTTCTCATATTCACACTTGACAATGTTAGACTCCTTTCAATTCCAGCTTTATTAGACATATGGACTTATATAGAAATACATACAAAATGTGTCCAAAACATTCCCAAAATGTTACTTCTCTATACCTTACTTAAATACTGAAAGCTTTTATGCTCTTGTACATTCACGGAATATCCATGTTATATAGCAGAAGAATCCATTTGTTAAAATTGACATGGTATTAGGGAAAGTCTTATAACCTGGAAAAAATCTCAAAAATGGTATCTTTATTTTAGATCTGTTTACTATTCATTTAAAAGAAAGATAAAAACATGAACTGCTGCCTTGGCACACATGAAGGACTAATTAGTATCTCCTAGTTTTACCCAAATGCCTGAGGTCACACAGTATCCTGGAAAGAAAACAGAAAATTATCAGGGAGCCTATGTTTTAGTTATGCGTCTCCCACTTGCCTGAGACTGTTAGTGATTAAGTAAACCTTTATGTTTCAATTTCGCTATCTTGTAAAATCCTGATAATATATGCTCTGCTAATTTCCTACAGATTTAAAATAAATCAGTGTTTATTACATAGTTGGCATTATTCCAAGTACTTAACATGCATGGAGGAATAAAATTATAATGACTTACTGTGCTTTTCATTTCCAACATTTCTAGCTCCCTCTGTCTTTTCCCCCCACCCACTTCTCAAATTTAGGGACTCGTGGAGGCAAGACGTTTTACACTTACTGCCCTCGGGGTAGAGTTCTTACAGTAGTAATACAAGGAAGCTGCTGAGCATACTTGTTGTTGTTGTTTTAAAGTAGACTTTTGAGCCTCAAGGTCAAGTCCATGTCATTGAGACAAAACTTTTTTGAGTTTTCACATGTATCTATTGAATAGCAAGAGCCAGGATTCCCTGTCTAAACAATAAACAGAGAACATATAGTAAGAGCTGGGCTTTTTCCTTCCCAGCCACCTAGTTTGTATCTAAAATTCCACAGGCTGGGAAGAAGACAAGTAATTACGGAGGGAAGAATACAGTGAGGTTCTCTGTACAGGGACGCTGGATGGCCCTGGCCCCATCCCCAGAGAGCCATTGGTTGGATTACGCTTTAGTTGAGATAATCTAAACAGAGCTGTGAACCCTGCTTTCTCGGAAAAGTGAACAAGCAGGGGTGTGGGCCTTTCCTGATGTGTGCCAGCCGGTGGTAGCAGCAGAAGTGTAGAGACGCTAGCATGACTTGCTGAGGCAGAAAAGGCTTGAGGAAATGTACTGAGTCTCTGCAGTCTTGAATATCATCTGTGTTTCTTCCAAGCCCACAGGACCAGGGATGACCAAATATGAAACCATGTATCTGAGATCTTTGACAGTCAAGTCAAGGAAAATAGAGATTGTGTTGACTAGCAATTGGAGAATTCCAGAAAAGCAGACATCTAAGCAAATGCCAGTGTGGTTGGCTGACCTCATCCAAGGACCAGAAAGTGCAGAAATTCACACAGGGCCATCTGGAACAGATGTTGATATCCAAGAACAGGTGTTCTCTCTCTGCACTGTGATGTGTGAATTCCTCATGGCTAAGATGCTACTTGGTTAAATTTAAAGTCTGAAATGACAAAATTTTTCCATAGTTGACCAACATTATTTTTTTCATCAGGTATACATTACCTAAAAAGAGAGAAAATAATCACATTATAGACAAAAATTACAGTATTTATAAAAAACGTTTCATTTTTTGCACTACCGAATAAATGGGATGAAATTCACGCCAATCTCACACACATGATTTTAATGCCCACAATAGTTATGTGAAGAAATGATTATTATTATTGTTCTCCTTTTTACATAGAGAATTGTAGACTTTGGATAAGAAGCTTGTCCAAGATCACATAGATGATATAGGGCAAAACTGGGAACCAAACAAAGTATGCCTGACTGGGGAGACCTAATTCTTAATCAGAAGAAATAATGAATGTGGTAGAATTTGCAAATAATGTGCTACAATAGAAGTTCATCTTATATACTTATAGCAAAATTATTTTTGTAGTCTGCGTATCAAAGTATATAATCAACAGAGTGAAAATACAAAAGACAATCTACAGTGTATTAGTTTGCTGGGGCTGCCATAACAAAAAAAAAAAACACTGACTGGTGGCTTAAATAACAGAAATTTGTTTTCTCACTATTGTGGAGGCCAGAAATCCAAGATCAAGGTATCAGTAGATTAGGTATCTCTTGAGAAAATTTTCATCAGGTGTCGTTGATTCTCTGAAGCAAACATGTTACATTATAAAATTCTATACAAAATAATTAAGTTATTTATAAACTTAGTTTTAGATAGCTTATATAATTTTAAGAGGTTTTAGGAAAACCTAGACTCACCGAATGTTAACTAAGACATGTTCTTGTCCTGTGACTATGTCATTATCAGAAGTGACCTAAAACGCCTTTGGTTCAATGACTTGTGGAAATGCAAGGTTTTAATAGATCCTTGTAAAATGTTTTACAAGTCCAAGGGGATTGCTGAAGACTCTGATCGCTTCAGAAAAATCTCTTTAAAGGTGACACATTGTGTAATTTCTGGAATATAGTTCTTTGTTATCTTCAAAGGAAACCATTTTTGCCAATGATGGGGAGAAATAAAGGAAACTACTTCCTAGGAAATAAAACTAAAGGAACTCTAATTTAAGGAAAAAATTAGCATGGTTTTCTGCTGATAAAATATAAGTACATTGAGAGATTTCTGGAATACCTTCATTAGAAAAGCAAAATATATACTAACATTGTATTTCTTAAAAGCTAGGTTCTGAATAAAAATTTTGGTTGAGAAAAGAAGTAAATCTACCCAAAAGTATATAAAATAAAAAGTTCTGAATAAAACTATAGTGTACATAGTAATTTCCTTGTGCTTTACCTATGATTTAAAAAAGTATTCCATATAATAATAGATTTTCCTGACTCTAGTGGAATCCATATCATAACTTCCATAACTGCGAAAACTATTACAACATTTAAGTTAGTTTCTATGTAAATAGAATTAGTTACTAGACTGCAACCTTGGGAATAATTTTATTACCTTTGCTACATATGTGGCTGTTTTCTTGGCCAGGTTCTGTGGCTCACACCTGTAATCCCAGCACTTTGGGAGACTGAGGCAGGTGGATCACCTGCGGTTGGGAGTTCAAGACCAGCCTGACCAATATGCAGAAACCCTGTCTCTACTAAAAATACAAAATTAGCAAGGCGTGATGGCACATGCCTGTAATTCCAGCTACTTGGGAGGCTGAGGCAGGAGAATCGCTTGAACCTTGGAGGCAGAGGTTGTGGTGAGCTGAGATTGCGCCATTGCACTCCAGCCTGGCCAACAGGAGCGAAACTCCATCTCAAAAAAAGAAAGAAAAAGAAATAAAATTGACATTTTTTATTCATCATGAATATGACTGCTATTTGCATATACATTTATCCCCAGGCTCAATTATGGTATATCCTGGGGCCATCCTTGCAAACACATACTTAGTTTGTCACCTATATGATTCCTTTGCAAGGGAAAAGTTACATGTAGTCCCCAATCGAGTTAAAAATCCTACAGTTCTATCATGCAAAAAGGCCTTAATTTAATCATGCATGTACATAATTGTTCCTTTACAAGAAGTTTGTGACAAGAACAAACTAGATGCCTCTGATTAGTTCATGCTGTGTATATACTCATTTAAAGATCATAGGCAATGTCTTTTTTTTTTTTTTTTTAATTTACTTATTATTATTAAACTTCCAGTTGTAGGGTACATGTGCACGACGTGCAGGTTTGCTACATATGTATACTTGTGCCATGTTGGTGTGCTGCACCCATCAACTCGTCATTTACATCAGGTATAACTCCCAATGCAATCCCTCCCCCCACCCCCCTCCCCATGATAGGCCCCGGTGTGTGATGTTCCCCTTCCCGAGTCCAAGTGATCTCATTGTTCAGTTCCCACCTATGAGTGAGAACATGCGGTGCTTGGTTTTCTGTTCTTGTGATAGTTTGCTGAGAATGATGGTTTCCAGCTGCATCCATGTCCCTACAAAGGACACAAACTCATCCTTTTTTATGGCTGCATAGTATTCCATGGTGTATATGTGCCACATTTTCTTAATCCAATCTGTCACTGATGGACATTTGGGTTGATTCCAAGTCTTTGCTATTGTGAATAGTGCTGCAATAAACATACGTGTGCGTGTGTCTTTATAGCAGCATAATTTATAATCCTTTGGGTATATACCTAGTAATGGGATGGCTGGGTCATATGGTACATCTAGTTCTAGATCCTTGAGGAATCGCCATACTGTTTTCCATAATGGTTGAACTAGTTTACATTCCCACCAACAGTGTAAAAGTGTTCCTATTTCTCCACATCCTCTCCAGCACCTGTTGTTTCCTGACTTTTGAATGATCGCCATTCTAACTGGTGTGAGATGGTATCTCATTGTGGTTTTGATTTGCATTTCTCTGATGGCCAGTGATGATGAGCATTTTTTCATGTGTCTGTTGGCTGTATGAATGTCTTCTTTTGAGAAATGTCTGTTCATATCCTTTGCCCACTTTTTGATGGGGTTGTTTGTTTTTTTCTTGTAAATTTGTTTGAGTTCTTTGTAGGTTCTAGATATTAGCCCTTTGTCAGATGAGTAGATTGCAAAAATTTTCTCCCATTCTGTAGGTTGCCTGTTCACTCTGATGGTAGTTTCTTTTGCTGTGCAGAAGCTCTTTAGTTTAATGAGATCCCATTTGTCAATTTTGGCTTTTGCTGCCGTTGCTTTTGGTGTTTTAGACATGAAGTCTTTGCCCATGCCTATGTCCTGAATGGTACTACCTAGGTTTTCCTCTAGGATTTTTATGGTATTAGGTCTAACATTTAAGTCTCTAATCCATCTTGAATTAATTTTCGTATAAGGAGTAAGGAAAGGATCCAGTTTCAGCTTTCTACTTCTGGCTAGCCAATTTTCCCAGCACCATTTATTAAATAGGGAATCCTTTCCCCATTTCTTGTTTCTCTCAGGTTTGTCAAAGATCAGATGGCTGTAGATGTGTGGTATTATTTCTGAGGACTCTGTTCTGTTCCATTGGTCTATATCTCTGTTTTGGTACCAGTACCATGCTGTTTTGGTTACTGTAGCCTTGTAGTATAGTTTGAAGTCAGGTAGCGTGATGCCTCCAGCTTTGTTCTTTTGACTTAGGATTGTCTTGGAGATGCGGGCTCTTTTTTGGTTCCATATGAACTTTAAAGCAGTTTTTTCCAATTCTGTGAAGAAGCTCATTGGTAGCTTGATGGGGATGGCATTGAATCTATAAATTACCTTGGGCAGTATGGCCATTTTCACGATATTGATTCTTCCTATCCATGAGCATGGTATGTTCTTCCATTTGTTTGTGTCCTCTTTGATTTCACTGAGCAGTGGTTTGTAGTTCTCCTTGAAGAGGTCCTTTACATCCCTTGTAAGTTGGATTCCTAGGTATTTTATTCTCTTTGAAGCAATTGTGAATGGAAGTTCATTCCTGATTTGGCTCTCTGTTTGACTGTCACTGGTGTATAAGAATGCTTGTGATTTTTGCACATTAATTTTGTATCCTGAGACTTTGCTGAAGTTGCTTATCAGCTTAAGGAGATTTTGGGCTGAGACAATGGGGTTTTCTAAATATACAATCATGTCATCTGCAAACAGGGACAATTTGACTTCTTCTTTTCCTAACTGAATCCCCTTGATTTCTTTCTCTTGCCTGATTGCCCTAGCCAGAACTTCCAACACTATGTTGAATAGGAGTGGTGAGAGAGGGCATCCCTGTCTTGTGCCAGTTTTCAAAGGGAATTTTTCCAGTTTTTGCCCATTCAGTATGATATTGGCTGTGGGTTTGTCATAAATAGCTCTTATTATTTTGAGGTATGTTCCATCAATACCGAATTTATTGAGCGTTTTTAGCATGAAGGGCTGTTGAATTTTGTCAAAAGCCTTTTCTGCATCTATTGAGATAATGATGTGGTTCTTGTCTTTGGTTCTGTTTATATGCTGGATTATGTTTATTGATTTGCGAATGTTGAACCAGCCTTGCATCCCAGGGATGAAGCCCACTTGATCATGGTGGATAAGCTTTTTGATGTGCTGCTGAATCCGGTTTGCCAGTATTTTATTGAGGATTTTTGCATCGATGTTCATCAGGGATATTGGTCTAAAATTCTCTTTTTTTGTTGTGTCTCTGCCAGGCTTTGGTATCAGGATGATGTTGGCCTCATAAAATGAGTTAGGGAGGATTCCCTCTTTTTCTATTGATTGGAATAGTTTCAGAAGGAATGGTACCAGCTGCTCCTTGTACCTCTGGTAGAATTCAGCTGTGAATCCATCTGGTCCTGGACTTTTTTTGGTTGGTAGGCTATTAATTATTGCCTCAATTTCAGAGCCTACTATTGGTCTATTCAGGGATTCAACTTCTTCCTGGTTTAGTCTTGGAAGAGTGTAAGTGTCCAGGAAATTATCCATTTCTTCTAGATTTTCCAGTTTATTTGCGTAGAGGTGTTTATAGTATTCTCTGATGGTAGTTTGTATTTCTGTGGGGTCGGTGGTGATATCCCCTTTATCATTTTTAATTGCGTCGATTTGATTCTTCTCTCTTTTCTTCTTTATTAGTCTTGCTAGTGGTCTGTCAATTTTGTTGATCTTTTCAAAAAACCAACTCCTGGATTCATTGATTTTTTGGAGGGTTTTTTGTGTCTCTATCTCCTTCAGTTCTGCTCTGATCTTAGTTATTTCTTGCCTTCTGCTAGCTTTCGAATGTGTTTGCTCTTGCTTCTCTAGTTCTTTTAATTGCGATGTTAGAGTGTCAATTTTAGATCTTTCCTGCTTTCTCTTGTGGGCATTTAGTGCTATAAATTTCCCTCTACACACTGCTTTAAATGTGTCCCAGAGATTCTGGTATGTTGTATCTTTGTTCTCATTGGTTTCAAAGAACATCTTTATTTCTGCCTTCATTTCGTTATGTACCCAGTAGTCATTCAGGAGCAGGTTGTTCAGTTTCCATGTAGTTGAGCGGTTTTGATTGAGTTTCTTAGTCCTGAGTTCTAATTTGATTGCACTGTGGTCTGAGAGACAGTTTGTTATCATTTCTGTTCTTGTACATTTGCTGAGGAGTGCTTTACTTCCGATTACGTGGTCAATTTTGGAGTAAGTACGATGTGGTGCTGAGAAGAATGTATATTCTGTTGATTTGGGGTGGAGAGTTCTATAGATGTCTATTAGGTCTGCTTGCTGCAGAGATGAGTTCAATTCCTGGATATCCTAGTTAACTTTCTGTCTCGTTGATCTGTCTAATGTTGACAGTGGAGTGTTGAAGTCTCCCATTATTATTGTATGGGAGTCTAAGTCTCTTTGTAAGTCTCTAAGGACTTGCTTTATGAATCTGGGTGCTCCTGTATTGGGTGCATATATATTTAGGATAGTTAGCTCTTCCTGTTGAATTGATCCCTTTACCATTATGTAATGGCCTTCTTTGTCTCTTTTGATCTTTGATGGTTTAAAGTCTGTTTTATCAGAGACTAGTATTGCAACCCCCGCTTTTTTTTGTTCTCCATTTGCTTGGTAAATCTTCCTCCATCCCTTTATTTTGAGCCTATGTATGTCTCTGCGTGTGAGATGGGTCTCCTGAATACAGCAGACTGATGGATCTTGACTCTTTATCCAGTTTGCCAGTCTGTGTCTTTTAATTGGAGCATTTAGTCCATTTACATTTAAGGTTAAGATTGTTATGTGTGAACTTGATCCTGCCATTATGATATTAACTGGTTATTTTGCTCGTTAGTTGATGCAGTTTCTTCCTAGCCTTGATGGTCTTTACATTTTGGCATGTTTTTGCCATGGCTGGTACCGGTTGTTCCTTTCCATGTTTAGTGCTTCCTTCAGGGTCTCTTGTAAGGCAGGCCTAGTGGTGACAAAATCTCTAAGCATTTGCTTATCTGTAAAGGATTTTATTTCTCCTTCACTTATGAAACTTAGTTTGGCTGGATATAAAATTCTGGGTTTAAAATTCTTTTCTTTAAGAATGTTGAATATTGGCCCCCACTCTCTTCTGGCTTGAAGAGTTTCTGCCAAGAGATCTGCTGTTAGTCTGATGGGCTTCCCTTTGTGGGTAACCCGACCTTTCTCTCTGGCTGCCCTTAAGATTTTTTCCTTCATTTCAACTTTGGTGAATCTGGCAATTATGTGTCTTGGAGTTGCTCTTCTCGAGGAGTATCTTTGTGGCGTTCTCTGTATTTCCTGGATTTGAATGTTGGCCTGCCCTACTAGGTTGGGGAAGTTCTCCTGGATGATATCCTGAAGAGTGTTTTCCAACTTGGTTCCATTTTCCCCCTCACTTTCAGGCACCCCAATCAGACGTAGATTTGGTCTTTTTACATAATCCCATACTTCTTGCAGGCTTTGTTCATTTCTTTTTCTTCTTTTTTCTTTTGGTTTCTCTTCTCACTTCATTTCATTCATTTGATCCTCCATCGCTGACATTCTTTCTTCCAGTTGATCGAGTCGGTTACTGAAGCTTGTGCATTTCTCACGTATTTCTCGTGCCATGGTTTTCGTCTCTTTCATTTCGTTTGTGAGCTTCTCTGCATTAATTACTCTAGCCATCAATTCTTCCACTTTTTTTTCAAGATTTTTAGTTTCTTTGCGCTGGGTACGTAATTCCTCCTTTAGCTCTGAGAAATTTGATGGACTGAAGCCTTCTTCTCTCATGTCGTCAAAGTCATTCTCCGTCCAGCTTTGATCCGTTGCTGGCGATGAGCTGCGCTCCTTTGCCAGGGGAGATGCGCTCTTATTTTTTGAATTTCCAGCTTTTCTGCCCTGCTTTTTCCCCATCTTTGTGGTTTTATCTGCCTTGGTCTTTGATGATGGTGATGTACTGATGGGGTTTTGGTGTAGGTGTCCTTCCTGTTTGATAGCTTTCCTTCTAACAGTCAGGATCCTCAGCTGTAGGTTGTAGCTGTAGGAGATTGCTTGAGGTCCACTCCAGACCCTGTTTGCCTGGGTATCAGCAGCAGAGGCTGCAGAAAATAGAATATTTCTGAACAGTGAGTGTACCTGTCTGATTCTTGCTTTGAAAGCTTCCTCTCAGGGGTGTACTCCACCCTGTGAGGTGTGGGGTGTCAGACTGCCCCTAGTGGGGGATGTCTCCCAGTTAGGCTACTCAGGGGTCAGGGACCCACTTGAGCAGGGAGTCTGTCCCTTCTCAGATCTCAACCTCCGTGTTGGGAGATCCACTGCTCTCTTCAAAGCTGTCAGACAGAGTCGTTTGCGTCTGCAGAGCTGTTGCGTTTGTTATTGTTTACTGTGCCCTGTCCCCAGAGGTGGAGTCTACAGAGACAGGCAGGTTTCCTTGAGCTGCTGTGAGCTCCACCCAGTTCGAGCTTCCCAGCAGCTTTGTTTACCTACTTAAGCCTCAGCAATGGCGGGCGCCCCTCCCCCAGCCTCGCTGCTGCCTTGCCCGTAGATCACAGACTGCTGTGCTAGCAATGAGGGAGGCTCCGTGGGTGTGGGACCCTCCCGGCCAGGTGTGGGATATGATCTCCTGGTGTGCCTGTTTGCTTAAAGCGCAGTTTTGGGGTGGGAGTTACCTGATTTTCCAGGTGTTGTGTGTCTCAGTTCCCCTGGCTAGGAAAAGGGATTCCTTTCCCCCTTGCGCTTTCCAGGTGAGGCAATGCCTCGCCCTGCTTCAGCTCTCGCTGGTCGGGCTGCAGCAGCTGACCAGCACCGATCGTCTGGCACTCCCCAGTGAGATGAACCCAGTACCTCAGTTGAAAATGCAGAAATCACCGGTCTTCTGTGTCGCTCGCGCTGGGAGTTGGAGACTGGTGCTATTCCTATTCGGCCATCTTGCTCCGCCCCATAGGCAATGTCTTAAGCTGGTGGCCAGAGACCACCAATCCAGAGATGCAGCTTCATGACTGAAAGATTCCCATGCCATTTTATAACATGGGAAGGTTCATTTGACACACACTTACGTGTGCTCATGTAGAGATTTTCCCATCATGTCTTTGATGTATCCTCTCCGCTTTTGGTCATATGGATTATTTTAAAGACATTATCCACATTTCTTTTAGAGAACGTTATCTCCCTCTGGGACCATCTTCCTTTTTAGAGTCTTTTATGATTCAGTTTATTTTAAGACATATTTATTTAAGTATTTATGCATATGACAATATAAATGTATATTATCAAACACATTTATTTGGTTATGTATATGTTTACCTATCTGTTTTTCTTATATGAAACAAAATGCTATATAAAATGCAACAAATGTTGTTAAACATAATGGATATGTTTATTCTGATAGCTATAAATAGACAAAAGCTGCAAAATCACAATATTTTGCAGATTACACATTGTTCTATGTGATGTCATCTCACACTGTGTGTCTGGATTTGCAAGGTACAAAAAGGTGATACATAGCTTCAGAGAACTCAAGGAATTAGGTGTGAAAAAATATATATATTTATTTACATGTCTATAATGTAGTGTGGCTAATGAAAATAGAACATAGGGGACACTATATGGAACATATCATTTAAAAAGTACCTCCCAAATTTAAAGTCTATGACAATATTACATCAAAACATTAACAGTGATTATCTTTTGATGATAGAATTAAGTGAATTTAAAATTTTAGTCCTAAATTTATGTATTTTCTGAACATTGTATAATGCATTTATATTCTTTTTATAATCTAGTTTAAAGTGAAAATAGTTTTTGAGAAATATGACATGACATATCAATTGATTGAGAAGGAATGGGATAGGCACCACAAGAGGCTTAATGGCACCAGGAAAGTGTTAGTGTTATGAAAAGAAAAGAAATATTTGGGAAAAGTGGAGGGTCCAGTCCAGACTTACAAAAAACCAGACAGTGGTAGAAAATGCTACTGGGATTTTTGTAGAGTTCTTTGTAAGCTAAAAGGAAGATTCTGCTTCTGATATAAAATTCAAGATTGTAAATTAAATGTTTAGGTAAATAACAGAATCAGAATAGTGTTTTAGGAAGATGACCGTATTCATCATGCTTCATTTTAAATATAGTGAACAATGGGGGAAAAGCGGATTGATAAAATAATGCACAGTTGCTTGCTTCCTGCTTAGAAGAATAAAAGATGTTTGATGATGGACACAAGCTGATCTGAGAGTCAAGGCAGCTTTACAGAGGGTAAAGAAGAAAAATCCTATAATAAGTAAGTCTGGCTGTACTGTATTTTTCCTGGACAAAAGAACCATGTATTTCTCTGTAGACTCTGTAGAAATCAACAAAAGAGTTAGTTTCTATTGATTAGTTCTTTCTTAAATAAAGTCCTCACCCTATAAACTAGTTTTAAGAACTAGTAGGGGCAGGTCGCCGTGGCTCCCGCCTGTAACCCCAGCACTTTGGGAGGCCGAGTCAGGCAGATCACGAGGTCAGGAGTTCGAGACCAGCCTGACCAACATGGTGAAAACCTGTCTCTACTAAAAATACAAAAATTAGCCAGGCATGGTAGCACGCCCCTGTAATCTCAGCTACTCAGGAGGCTGAGGCAAGAGAACCACTTGAACCCAGGAGGCGGAGACTGCAGTGAGCCAAGATCACGCAACTGCACTCCAGCCTGGGCCACAGAGCCAGAGAGAGACTCGTCTCAAAAAACAAGCAAAAGAAGTTAATATGAAAAAGTATTACAAGTTTTTTTGTTTTGTTTTGTTTTGTTTTGTTTTGTTTTTTTGAGATAGAGTCTCGCTCTGTCTCCCAGGCTGGAGTGCAGTGGCGCGATCTCGGCTCACTGCAAGCTCCACCTCCCGGGTTCATGCCATTCTCCTGCCTCAGCCTCCTGAGTAGCTGGGACTACAGGCGCCACCACCACGCCCGGCTAATTTTTTGTATTTTTAGTAGAGACGGGGTTACACTATGTTGGCTAGGATGGTCTCTATCTCCTGACCTCGTGATCCGCCCACCTCGGCCTCCCAAAGTGCTGGGATTACAGGCATGAGCCACAGCGCCCAGCCTCCTATTAACTTTTTAATTGACGATTATTTTTGTGACAGTCATTTTGAATTAATAGTGATTAGGCAACTGAAATATAGCTCTCAGCCCAACAGAAGTGTTATATTGCTTGAATTCTTTTATTGGAAACACATTGGGCAATTCAAAGGAATGAGCAAAGAATCAAAGAGAAGTTGGAAAAACTATCCAAACAAGAAAACAATTGGCATTACCTCCTGACAGTTAGTTTTAAACCTCGTCTTACTAAAAGTGTGACACTTCAATCTATAAACTGACCACTTCCTTATTTAAAATCAAAAGTGAAATGTTTGAATTCATCTTCATTTCCAAAAGTTAGAAAATTTCCAAGAGTTTAGAAAATTTATCTTTAATTGAGGAATAAAATTGTAGAGTTATCCTCAGTAATATACTTTCAAAATCCTTTGTCCTTTCAGCTTTTTTTTTTTTTTCTTTCCAAACTCCAATGACAGAAAACAGAAACCAGCTCTGTGCTTCCTTCCAAATTTCTGGAATAGTTGCAGATGAGTCAATATAAATGCCAATTTTCTGGTCTGATCTAGAGTGAATATTTTGGTGATAGTTTTGATAATTTTTGATACCTGGTGCTTTTGAATTCAGTTACAGGAAAAATGCAGCAGTTTCTCACTTTTGTTTTTACAGAGAAAAAAACACTCAAGCAAGTCATGTTTTTCTAAGTTGTTGTGGTTTTTTTTTTTTTTTCAGTATCAGAGAAAAAACAAAAAACATCTGTTTTCCTTCAAGTCTCTGTGACTTTCCATATCCATTCCTCAGTTATTACAGACTGAATATAAAGTGGCTGATTTTTCTACGATGCTTTCTGAAGAACAACAGGAATAAATAAACTTGGGAATCTGATATTTCTGAACCATCCGATCTGCACTTTGGATTGGCAAGGAATTCTGAGCTCCTAACAACCCAAACTATGACCTAGGTTCACTTGCTATTTGAATCTGGTTTGCACTCACCTCATGGCATCAAGCCGTCTCCACGTATGCGATGGTGGAAACATCTGGAAGATGTGGCAGTGACAGCAAAGGTAGCATTATGGCCTCAGGGGTCTGTGTAAGACTTGGGACTTGGTCTCCAGTAGGAGACAATTATTCTGCAATCTTCCTACAATTATTCTAAACTTCCTCTTTAAATAAGTTAAAATTCCATTAACTTATTTAAGGTCCTGGAAGAACTACTTAAATTGGTCTCAAGTTCCATCAGCAAGATGGGAGTAAGTATACATGTCAATCTCAAGGGCATTATCTGAATCATGGCAAAGATAGTTGTTGGTAACTTACTTTACAAATCATTAGTGAGAAATAGAACTCATACTATAGTCTACTCTTCTGAAAACTAAGATTGTAATATAATTAATAGGACATTTCCAGGACTTAGCAGCATTGTATTTGATATCAAATTTTCCAGATGTTTATTTTTTATCTTATTCATATCAAATTCTGCCAGTACACGTACATTGACATTAACTAGTATAGCCCATACTTGTAACTATCATTATACCCAAAATTAATCTGAAATATTTATCTGCTGATGGTTTATTGCTCTGCCTTCATTTAGTGTTACAGATGCAAAAGTGGACACATAGTGGATGCTTCATAAGGGATACTGATAATTAAAATATACTAAGTACCTGAGGCGGTAGAGGCTGAAGTGCAGCTGTGCTTATAGCCCAGTGCAGCTTTATACAGGAATGGCAGGCAGGGCTGGGGAATTTCTTTTGAGTGCCCACTATGTACGACGCATAGCACTAGATATCTTTTAATGTACTAGCTCATTTAATCCTCATAAAAACCCTTTGGAATGTGTATTATTTGTTCCTTTATTCCAAATGGTAGAACTTGAGGTTCATTGTGATGAATGCATGAGTATGTAATCACAGTGTTGGTTAGAGGCAGAAGTAGAATTCAAAGTTCACTTTCTACTCTAAAACTTAGACCCGGCTGATAAGCCACTTTCACTTCCTAAGAGCTGAAACTGGCCGTTTAAGTAGGAAGGAACGAAGGTCAATTAGCGGATTTTGTTTGTAGTTTTTACAGTGTGGCTCCGTTGATGATAACAAGTGTGTTAGGCAGATTTCTAAGATGACCCATGACCTTCTTCCTTATTCCGCTGGATGTTCCTCCTTTGATTGTGTTATATTATAAGGCATGGAGAGTCTGCAGATATTGGGATTACTGATCAATTGACCTTAAAATAGGGAGATAATCTCAGTGGGCTTAACCTAATTCACATGAGCCTTTTACAGTTTTCTCCAGCTGCTTGTGGAAGAGTAAGTCAGAAATAATCTAAGCATGGAAGGAATTCTATGTGAGGGAAATTAATCACTGCTGATATGAAAGCTGAAACAGATGGCTTAAGGGATGAGAATGGTGCTGGGGGCTGCAAGGGGTCCCTGGTCAACCTCCAGCAAGAAAACAGGTGCTCAGCCCTACAACAGCCAGGAACTCAATGCGGCCCACACCATGCATGAGTTCTGAGGCAGATTTTTCCCAAGAACCTCTAGAGAAGAGTCCAGGCCAGCCAACATCATTAGTTCAACCTTGTAAGGCTTTGAGCAGAATCGACCTTCTGGACTTCTGATCTATAGGAAGGTAGGCTAATAAATGTGTGCTGTTTTAAGCTGCAAAATTTCTATAATTTGTTTTGCAGCAATAGAGAACATTGGGTTACTGGTCAAATTAGCATTGTTTGCACTTACACATACTAGTATTGTTCCTGACACAGTTCTTAATTATGAGTTTACTGGAATAATTGGGTCAATGTATTACTCTTCTTTAGTATGCGAAGTTTTCCTCCACTGGAAGATGTGTTCTTCTTTATCTGAGCAGGCTGACGCGTGTCAAATCAGAATAATGCATTGATTCTGTCAACTTTTAGTTCTTTAAAGATCATTTCTTTTAAAAGAGGATAGAGTTCGGTCTAAAATGTAATATTTTCTATATGTCCAAAAAGTGGACCATGTTTTTAGTAGGAGATGCAAGGCCTACCTGGTAGTGGAATGCTGTCTACAAAATGAGTATGTCTGTGTTTGTGAAAGAAAGAAGTTATTGCAGAAAAAGTGTCTTGTGTACTGTCAAGAATTAAAAAGACTTTGAGTCCACTGGAGTATCTGGCAACTTTGCTATAAAGTCTTGTTTTCATTAAAATGGTTTGGGCTGAACCTTTCTTTGATAATTTAAAATTCCTTTCCACTCTCCCTCCTCCTTTCTGCCTCTAACCCCCATGCTTAAAACATCACTGGTATTTTGGCAAATCAGGCTAAGTTAAAAACAAACTACTTGCTTACATATTCTCCAGCATCTGTCTAGCAATCACACAAGAGCGTGCTGGCACTTTCTTCGTGCTGCTCTTGTGTACATAACTCCGGTTGCCCTTATTACTTACTGGCCTCATTTTCCCTATCCAGGAGCTCTATATTCCATGGAAAGCCTCATTGTTGAAATGGCCTAGACACGTAAACAATAGCATTTGTAATGTCCGTGTCTACTCACTTCTCTGTTTCTTTAGTGGTTTCTTCCTTTACTCTTGTATTCTTTGATCTAGCCTTGTTTTGGTTACCAGGGTTATGTAACCAACCATTATTTACCCAGTACTGTAAAATTGCAACAATTGTGTTACCCTCTCTGACTCTAGGTGTCAGGAATTCTGGTAGGACACCGCAGAGATGGCTTATGTCTGCCCCGTAATGTCTGTGACCTCAGCTGAGGGTGATTCAAATATCTGAGGGCTGGAATAACCTGGGGGTTTCTTCACTCAGCAACCCATCGGCTGCCCTGGTACCTGGGTTGATGTGACTCAAAACCTGGACTCACAGCCAGGTGTAGTGTCTCATGCCCGTAATCCCAGCACTTTGGGAGGTCGAGGCAGGATCACCTGAGGTCAGGAGTTCGAGACCAGCCTGGCCAACATGGTGAAACCTGATCTCTACCAAAAGCATAAAAATTACCCGGGCATGGTGGCAGGCGCCTGTAGTCCCAGCTACTCAGGAGGCTGAGGCAGGAGACTCACTTGAGCCTGGGAGGCAGAGGTTGCAGTGAGCCGAGATCACACCACTGCACTCCAGCCTGGCTAAGCTCTAAAGCCATTAAGAACCCTAGAATAATTATACCCAGGACTCTGTGTACACCCAACCTGGGTGACAGAGTGAAACTCCGTCTCAAAAAAACAAAACAAAAACAAAGGCTGGACTCAGCTGGAAATGTTGACTGGAACTGGGTTAGGATATTTACCCATTGGACAGGCTGCAGGTAGGTGTTCCACAGTTATGGTTACGTTCCAGGCTAGCTCTGAACCCACCCCAAACTGTGGCTAGGTTCTGTGAGAAACATACCAAGGGGTGATGTCCAAAGAGTGAGGGTCCTCAAACATCCCAGGCCATAAATGCATTATGATATTTATGATCTGGTATTAAAGGTCGCATAGCAGCACTTCCACGTGTAGTTGTACTCTATTGGTTGAAACAACTACAAGTCCACCCAGGTGCAAGAGGAGGAGACGTAGGCTGCACTTTTTGAGGGGAGAGTAGCAAGGCACATTTAAGAGAAGTATTTTGAATGGGATCTATTTGGTGGCCACCTTTAGACAATGCAGCATGCCACAATCTGCCCTAAGGCTACAACAATTTGTATCCCAGCAACATGCAAGATAAAAAGACCCTCTCCCAAGACCCCCCAAAGTCTCTATTTTGACCTTCATTTCAGACTCAAGGTCCAGAATCTTATCATCTAAATTGGGTGATATGGAGCTGGGCGTGCTGACTCATGCCTGTAATCCCAGCACTTTAGGAGGCCCAGACAGGAGGATCACTTAAGCCCAGGAGTTTGAAGCCATCCTGGGCAACTTAGTGAGACCTCATCTCTGCAAAACACAAACAAACAAAAACCAAACCTAGGTGAGCGTGGTGGCATGCCAATGGTCCCAACTACTCATGAGGCTGAGGTGGGAGATCCCTTGAGCCTGGGAGGTCCAGGCTGCAGTGAGCTGTGATTGCTCCGCCGCACGCCAGCCTGAGCGACAGAGTGAGACCCCATCTCAGTCAATCAATCAATCAATCGAATGGGTGATATGTAAATAAGACACCTCCAGTGCGGTTCCTCAAGTATAATTTCTTGCAATCTGACCTGTGAATGTAAGAGAGAGGTTATCTTTCTCCGAGACACCAAACATACAATAGTCAAACCGATACAGGATAACCACTGCTATTCAAAAATGGAATCACTGTTTCATAGCAATTCTGAAATCCAGCAGGGAACATGTTACCAGTTCCTTGATAAGGCTTAGACCGACCCACAACCTGAGAGTTGTCTCCACAGCTCTTATATTCATCCTGGGCTCTTCGTTCCACCCCGAGTCATTTTTCCTTTTTATAAGGAGTAGTCCATGTCTACAACTAGGCAGATTTGTATTTATCTGTTTCTTTATTTTTTAAATCATGTATCTTGCCAGTAAAAGTTTTGGAATTCAAAAGCCTTTTTTCATTCGATACTGTCTCTGTCCCTTTTAGTCCCATCTGATATGATTTCTTTAAAAATGTGGGTTTGTTGTATGTCAATTTATAAGTCTAATATTTAGAAAAAAATCCTATACTCACAAATGTCTCAGAGATAAACCCATTTCTACTTCAGGCCCCTTGTGGGACGTCTATAGAATAACATTTCTTTTTTTTTCTTTCTTTTTTCTTTTTTTTTTTTTTTTTCAGAGGGAGTCTCACTGTGTCACCCAGGCTGGAGTGCAGAGCCAGTCTCGGCTCACTGCAACCTCCACTTCTGGGTTCGAGCCATTCTCCTGCCTCAGCCTCCCAAGTAGCTGGGATTACAGGCACCCAACACCACACCCAGCTAATTGTTGTATTTTCAGTAGAACAGGGTTTTGCCATTTTGGCCAGGCTGGTCTTGGATTCCTGACCTCAGGTGATCCGCCCACCTTGGCCTCCCAAAGTGTTGGGATTACAGGTGTGAGCCACTGCACCCAATCTGGAATAACATTCTTAAGACCTTTAGAAGCCTTAATATTATTCTTAACAGAGACATGCCCTGAAGATGGGTTGAAAGCTTTTGGTCCATCTCAATGTGTCTACAAGGCACAAATATAAGTTTTTCCAAGGTCTGTATAAAGGGTTCTGTAGTCACATCTAAGGTTTCATCTTGATTCCAAGACAATGTTTTCCTGCTAGCTCTCTGGATTTGGATTTAATATTTGATCAATGACCCTTTCTTTTTTTGTCGTTGTTTTTTGTTTTTTTGTTTATTTGAGACGGAGTCTCACTCTGTCACCCAGGCTGGAGTGCAGTGGCGCAATCTCAGCTCACTGCAAGCACTGCCTCCTGGGTTCACGCAATTCTCCTGCCTCAGCCTCCCAAGTAGCTGGGACTACAGGCACCCGCCACCACGACCGACTAATGTGTTGTTTTGTTTTGTTTTTTACTTTACTTTATGTTCTAGGGTACATATGCACAAAGTGCAGGTTTGTTACATATGTATACATGTGCCATGTTGGTGTGCTGCACCCATTAACTCGTCATATACATTAGGCATATCTCCTAATGCTATCCCTCCCCTCTCCCCCAACCCCACAACAGGCCCTGGTGTGTGATGTTCCCCTTCCTATGTCCAAGTGATCTCATTGTTCAATTCCCACCTATGAGTGAGAACATGTGGTGTTTGGTTTTCTGTTCTTGTGATAGTTTCTTGAGAATGATGGTTTCCAGCTGCATCCATGCCCCTGCAAAGACACGAACTCATCCCTTTTTTATGGCTGCATAGTATTCCATGGTGTACATGTGCCACATTTTCTTAATCCAGTCTGTCATTGATGGACACTTGGGTTGGTTCCAAGTCTTTGCTATTGTGAATAGTGCCACAATAAGCATACATGTGCATGTGTCTTTATAGCAGCATGATTTATAATCCTTTGGGTATATACCCAGTAATGGGATGGCTGGGTCAAATGGTATTTCTAGTTCTAGATCCTTGAGGAATCACCACACTGTCTTCCACAATGGTTGAACTAGTTTGCAGTCCCACCAACAGTGTAAAAGTGTTTCTATTTCTTCACATCCTCTCCAGCACCTGTTTTTTCCTGACTTTTTAATGATTGCCATTCTACTGGTATGAGATGGTATCTCATTGTGGTTTTCATTTACATTTCTCTGATGGCCAGTGATGACGAGCATTTTTTCATGTGTCTTTTGACTGCATAAATGTCTTCTTTTGAGAAATGTCTGTTCATATACCTAGCCCGATTTTGATGGGTTTTTTTTTTTTTTTTTTTTTTCTTGTAAATTTGTTTGAGTTCTTTGCAGGTTCTGGATATTAGCCTTTTGTCAGATGAGTAGATTGCAAAAATTTTCTCCCATTCTGTAGGTTGCCTGTTCTCTCTGATGGTAGTTTCTTTTGTTGTGCAGAAGCTCTTTAGTTTAATTAGATCCCATTTGTCAATTTTGGCTTTTGTTGCCATTGCTTTTGGTGTTTTAGACATGAAGTCCTTGCCCATGCCTATGTCCTGAATGGTATTGCCTAGGTTTTCTTCTAGGGTTTTTATGGTATTCAGTCTAACATTTAAGTCTCTAATCCATCTTGAAATAATTTTCGTATAAGGAGTAAGGAAGGGATCCAGTTTCAGCTTTCTACTTATGGCTAACCAGTTTTCCCAGCACCATTTATTAAATAGGGAATCCTTTTCCCATTTCTTGTTTTTGTCAGGTTTGTCAAAGATCAGATGGTTGTAGATGTGTGGTATTATTTCTGAGGGCTCTGTTCTGCTCCATTGGTCTATATCTCTGTTTTGGTACCAGTACCATGCTGTTTTGGTTACTGTAGCCTTGTAGTATAGTTTGAAGTCAGGTAGCATGATGCCTCCAGCTTTGTTCTTTTGACTTAGGATTGTCTTGGCAATGTGGGCTCTTTTTTGGTTCCATATGACTTTAAAGTAGTTTTTTACCAATTCTGTGAAGAAAGTCATTGGTAGTTTAATGGGGATGGCATTGAATCTATAAATTACCTTGGGTAGTATGGCCATTTCCATGATATTGATTCTTCCTATACATGAGCATAGTATGTTCTTCCATTTGTTTGTGTCCTGTTTTATTTCATTGAGCAGTGGTTTGTAGTTCTCCTTGAAGAGATCCTTTACATCCCTTGTAAGTTGGATTCCTAGGTATTTTATTATCTTTGAAGCACTTGTGAATGGGAGGTCATTCATGATTTGGTTCTCTGTTTGTCTGTTATTGGTGTATAAGAATGCTTGTGATTTTTGCACATTGATTTTATATCCTGAGACTTTGCTGAAGTTGCTTATCAGCTTGAGGAGATTTTGAACTGAGACAATGGGGTTTTCTAAATAGATAATCATGTCATCTGCAAACAGGGCAATTTGACTTCTTCTTTTCCTAATTGAATACCCTTCATTTCTTTCTCTTGTTTGATTGTCCTGGCTAGTACTTCCAATACTATGTTGAATAGGAGTGGTGAGAGAGGGCATCCCTGTCTTGTGCCAGTTTTTAAGGGGAATGCTTCCAGTTTTTGCCCATTCAGTATGATATTGGCTGTGGGTTTGTCATAAATAGCTCTTATTATTTTGAGATACATTCCATCAATACTGAAGTTATTGAGAGTTTTTAGCATGAAGGGCTGTTGAATTTTGTCAAAGGCCTTTTCTGCATCTATTGAGATAATCATGTAGTGTTTGTCTTTGGTCCTGTTTATATGCTGGATTACATTTATTGATTTGTCTATGTTGAACCAGCCTTGCATCGCAGGGATGAAGCCCACTTAATCATGGTGGATAAGATTTTTGATGTGCTGCTGGATTCGGTTTGCCAGTATTTTATTGAGGATTTTCACATCGATGTTCATCAGGGATATTGGTCTAAAATTCAATTTTTGTGTGTGTGTCTCTGCCAGGCTTTGATATCAGGATGATATTGGCCTCATAAAATGAGTTAGGGAGGATTCCCTCTTTTTCTATTGATTGGAATAGATTCAGAAGGAATGGTACCACCTCCTCCTTGTACCTCTGGTAGAATTCAGCTGTGAATCCATCTGGTGCTGGACTTTTTTGGTTGGTAGGCTATTGATTATTGCCTCAATTTCAGAGCCTGCTATTGGTCTATTCAGGGATTCAACTTCTTCCTGATTTAGTCTTGGGAGAGTGTATGTGTCCCGGAAATTATTCATTTCTTCTAGGTTTTCTAGTTTATTTGCGTAGAGGTGTTTATAGTATACTCTGATGGTAGTTTGTATTTCTGTGGGATTGGTGGTGATATCCCCTTTATCATTTTTTATTGTGTGCATTTGATTCTCCTCTCTTTTCTTATTAGTTTTGCTAGCGGTCTATTAATTTTGTTGATCTTTTCAAAAAACCAGCTCCTGGATTCATTGATTTTTTGAAGGGATTTTTGTGTCTCTATCTCCCTCAGTTCGGCTCTGATCTTAGTTATTTCTTGCCTTCTGCTAGCTTTTGAATGTGTTTGCTCTTGCTTCTCTAGTTCTTTTAATTGTGATGTCAGGGTGTCAATTTTAGATCTTTCCTGCTTTCTCTTGTGGGCATTTAGTGCTATAAATTTCCCTCTACACACTGCTTTAAATGTGTCCCAGAGATTCTGGTATTTTTTTTTTTTAATCTTCGTTCTCATTGGTTTCAAAGTACATCTTTATTTCTGCCTTCATTTCATTATGTACCCAGTAGTCATTCAGGAGCAGCTTGTTCAGTTTCCATGTAGTTGAGCGGTTTTGATTGAGTTTCTTAGTCCTGAGTTCTAGTTTGATTGCACTGTGGTCTGAGAGACAGTTTGTTATAATTTCTGTTCTTGTACATTTGCTGAGGAGTGCTTTACTTCCAACTATGTGGTCGATTTTGGAATAAGTGCAATGTGGTGCTGAGAAGAATGTATATTCTGTTGATCTGGGGTGGAGAGTTCTATAGATGTCTATTAGGTCTGTTTGGTGCAGAGTTGAGTTCATTCTTGGATATCCTTGTTAACTTTCTGTCTTGTTGATCTGTCTAATGTTGACAGTGGGGTATTGAAGTCTCCCATTATTATTGTATGGAAGTCTAAGTCTCCTTGCAAGTCTCTAAGGACTTGCTTTATGAATCTGGGTGCTCCTGTATTGGGTGCATAAATATTTAGGATAGTTAGCTCTTCTTTTTGAATTGATCCCTTTACCATTATGTAATGGCCTTCTTTGTCACTTTTGATCTTTGTTGGTTTAAAGTCTGTTTTATCAGAGACTAGGATTGCAGCCCCTGACATTTTTTTGTTTTCCATTTGCTTGATAGATCTTCCTCCATCCCTTTATTTTGAGCCTATGTGTGTCTCTGCACATAAGATGGGTCTCCTGCATATGGCAAACTGATGGGTCTTGACTCTTTATCCAATTTGCCCGTCTGTGTATTTTAATTGGACCATTTAGCCCATTTACATTTAAGGTTAATATTGTTATGTGTGAACTTGATCCTGTCATTATGATGTTAGCTGGTTATTTTGCTTGTTAGTTGATGCAGTTGCTTCCCAGCATCGATGGACTTTACATTTTGGCATGTTTTTGCAATGGCTGGTACCAGTTGTTCCTTTCCATGTTTAGTGCTTCCTTCAGGATCTCTTGTAGGGCAGGTCTGGTGGTGACAAAATCTCTCAGCATTTTCTTGTCTATAAAGGATTTTATTTCTCCTTCACTTATGAAACTTAGTTTGGCTGGATATGAAATTCTGGGTTTAAAATTCATTTCTTTAAGAATGTTGAATATTGGCCTTCACTCTATTCTGGCTTGTAGAGTTTCTGCCCAGAGATCTGCTGTTAGTCTCATGGGCTTCCCTTTGTGGGTAACCCATCCTTTCTCTCTGGCTGCACTTAACATTTTTTCCTTCATTTCAAGTTTGGCAAATCTGACAATTATGTGTCTTGGAGTTGCTCTTCTCAAGGAGCATCCTTGTGGTGTTCTCTGAATTTCCTGAATTTGAATGTTGGCCTGCCTTGCTAGGTTGGGGATGTTCTCCTGGATAATATCCTGTAGAGTGTTTTCCAACTTGGTTCCTTTCTCCCCGTCACTTTCAGGTACACCAATCAGATGTAGATTTGGTCTTTTCACATAATCCCATATTTCTTGGAGGTTTTGTTCATTTCTTTTTACTCTTTCTTCTCTAAACTTCTCACTTCATTTCATTCATTTGATCTTCAATCACTGATACACTTTCTTCCAGTTGATCAAGTTGGTTACTGAAGTTTGTGCATTTGTCACGTAGTTCTCGTGTCATGGTTTTCATCTCTATCAGGTCATTCCTGGACTTCTCTGCATTGGTTATTCTCGTTATCCATTTGTCAAATTTTTTTCAAGGTTTTTAGTTTCTTTGCCCTGGGTTCGTAGTTCTTCCTTTAGCTCTGAGAAGTTTGATCGACTGAAGCCTTCTTCTCTCAACTCATCAAAGTCATTCCCCGTCCAGCTTTGTTCCGTTGCTGGTGAGGAGCTGCGTTCCTTTGGAGGGTGAGAGGCACTCTGATTTTTTTGAATTTTGAGCTTTTCTGCACTGCTTTTTCCCCATCTTTGTGGTTTTATCTACCTTTGGTCTTTGATGATGGTGATGTACAGGTGAGGTTTGGTCTGGATGTCCTTTCTGTTTGTTAGTATTCCTTCTAATAGTCAAGACCCTCAGCTGCAGGTCTGTTGGAGTTTGCTTGAGATCCACTCCAGTTAGGCTACTCCCAGTTAGGCTCTCCCAGTAGAGGCTACTTGCGGGTCAGGGACTCACTTGAGCAGGCAGTCTGTCTATTCTCAGATCTCAACCTCTATGCTGGGAGCATCACTACTCTCTTCAAAGCTGTCAGAGAGGGACATTTACATTTGCAGAGGTTTCTGTTGCTTTTTGTTTAGCTATGCCCTGTCCACAGAGGTGGAGTCTACAGAGGCAGGCATGCCTTGAGCTGCGGTGGGCTCCACCCCCTTTGAGTTTTCCAGCTGCTTTGTTTACCTACTTAAGCCTCAACAATGGTGGGCACCCCTCCCCCAGCCTCGTTGCTGCCCTGCAGTTAGATCTCAGACTGCTGTGCTAGTAACGGGGGAGGCTCCGTGGGCGTTGGACCCTCCGAACCAGGCGCAGGATATAATCTCATGGTGTGCCATTTGCTAAGACCCTTGGTAAAGTGCATCATTAGGGTGGGAGTGACCTGATTTTCCAGGTGTTGTGTATCAAGTTTTCCTTTGGCTAGGAAAAGGAATTCCCTTCCCCCTTGCACTTCCCAGGTGAGAGGATGCCTCGCCCTGCTTTGGCTCTTGCTCATTGGGCTGTACCCACTGTCCTGCACTGATTGACCAACATGCCCCAGTGAGATGAACCTGGTACTTCAGTTGAAAATGCAGAAATCACCTGTCTTCAGTGTCATTCACGCTGGGATCTGGAGGCTGGAGCTGTTCATATTCGGCCATCTTGGCGCCTTCCCATCTTTTTGTATTTTTTTGGTAGAGACAGGGTTTCACCATGTTAGCCAGGACGGTCTCAATCTCCTGACCTCACGATTCGCCTGCCTCGGCCTCCCAAAGTGTTGGTATTACAAGCATGAGCCACCATGCCCAGCCCCGACTCTTTCTTAATTGATAAGCTTTTCTATCGGGAAAGACTTTCCTAAACCCTTGATACTTGTTGTTGAAAAGGAAGAGTTTACTTTTTCGTAAATCTCTCTCTGCTCTCACATTCTACTATAGCTGACTAGAAGAAGCCACGTGCACCTCCAGTTCCTCTTCCAAAAACCTCCTTGCCTTGATTAAGTTCATTAGCATATTTCTTATTTTCCGTGTTACTGGTGGTAACTGTGTTCACAAGCTTTCTACTACTGTATATAAAAGTTTCCGTCCTCTAGCTTCCAATAACAATCTCCTCAGTCTCTTTCACTGACTCCCTTTTTGAGGGCTGTGTTACTTTTCTGTGGAAGCTACAATAAAGTGCCACAAGCTGGGTAGTTTAAACCAACAGAAATTTATTCTGTAACAGTTCTGGAGGACAGATCAAAAATCAGTTTCACTGGGGAAAGTCAAGTTATTGGCAAGGTCATGCTCCCTCTGAAAATTCCTTTTTTTTTTTTTTTTTTTTGGAGATGGAGTCTTGCTCTGTTGCCCAGGGTGGAGTGCAGTGGTGCCATCTCGGCTCACTGCAAGTTCTGCCTCCTGGGTTCAAGTGATTCTACCGCCTCAGCCTCCCAAGTAGCTGGGATTACAGGTGCCCACCACCACACCCAGCTAGTTTTATGTATTTTTAGTAGAGATGGGGTTTCACCATGTTGGCCAGGCTGGTCTTGAACTCCTGACCTCAAGTGATCCACCTGCCTCAGCCTCCTAATCCCTCTGAAAAATTCTAGGGCAAAATCTGTTCCTCGCCTCTCCCAGCCTGTGGTAGCTGAATTACTCCAATCTCTGCCTCTGTTTTTACTTTGTCTTCGTCTCTGGGTGTGGTCAAGTCTCCCTCTGCCTTTACCTTATAAGGACATTTGTGATCACATTTAAGGCCCACCTGGATAATCCAGGAAAATCTCCCCATCACAAAATACTTTGAACACAGTTGGAAAGAACCTTAAAAAAGATAACATTCACAGTTTCCTCAGTGATGATGTGGACATCTTTTGAAGAGAAACTTTTTAGCCTACTACAAGGCTTTCTGGACATCTGCCTGACACATAATCCTAAAAACAAATTCCACCTGTTTTAGGGTTTGTTTTGGTGGTACTTCATTTCTAGATCCCCAATTAAATTTCATTTACCAGAACTGCATAAATAAAGCACCTCGGACCTTGTCCAAATAATTATAATCATGCTATTTTCCTCGAAGATCTTGTGGTTCAGGAATTCAGACAGGATCCAGTGAGATGTCTTGTCTCTGCTCCGTGATATCTGGGGCCTCTGCTGGACTTCACTGGAATGGCAGTGACTTGGAATCATGTGGAAGCTTCCTCACCCATACGTCTGGCACCTGGGCTGGGATGAATCGAAGGCCGTGCTCAGCAGAGACTGTGCACGGAGCATCGGCATGTGGCTCTTCTGTGTTGCTCAGGCCTCATAGCATGGAAGCAGAGTTACCAAGGGATCCTCCTGAAAGGGTGTTTGGAGAGCCTGGTGACCCCACTGGGCTCCGTCAGTCACAGCCCACACAGATTCAAGTGGACAGGACTCGTGATGGGGCAACTACCATGCCACTTGTCACACCATCTTCCTCCTTTCTTGTTTAGGTGTTTATAATATGCGCTAAGTTTCAACCAGGCGCTGTGGCTCACGCCTGTAATCCCAGCACTTGGGGAGGCCAAGACGGATGGATCATGAGGTCAGGAGATCCAGACCATCCTGGTTAACACGATGAAACCCCGTCTCCACTAAAAACAGAAAAAAATTAGCTGGGCATGGTGGCGGGCGCCTGTAATCCCAGCTACTCAGGAGGCTGAGTCAGGAGAATGGCATGAACCCAGGAAGTGGACCTTGCAGTGAGCCAAGATTGTGCCGCTGCACTCCAGCCTGGGCAACAGAACAAGACTCTATCTCAAAATAATAATAATAATAATAATAATAAGTTTCAACTATTTTTCTGTTTGAAAATTTTTATCTTAAAATAAATTTTCTCTTTTCAGGATAAAGACAACCCTTTTTAGGTTAAAGGAACCAAGCCGATTCAGCATTCATGATGAACAAGCATTCACCCCCATCTGTATGATAAATCAGGAAACCAATGTAATGTGGAGACAGCTCCTGAATTAGCAATCGTGTCTCATTGAAGGAGTCCAAAAGAATACAGTGTAAATGTTTTAAGGCTCAACAGCCAGGTAGTGAAAAGAGTGAACTCTGGAGCCAACTGCTCTGGGTTCATTTCCCAGCTATATCACTTATTAGTTCCTAATTTAGGAAAATTTATTTAACCTTTTAGTGCCTCACTTTCCACATTTCTAAAACGGAGATCACGTTACCTTCCTCACCCAGTGCAATGGAGACCAAATTAATATCTATATGTAAAGCACATAAAGCAATATAAGATATAGCGAGTACTCAATTGTTTCTATGAAATCAACTTTTCAACTCATCTTTACTACTAAATCGACTAAGAATAGACACACACACAGACACCACCAGCCTTCCCCTCCAAACATGTAAAAACCTTGAATCACTGCCCTTGTGAATCAATGGTTAAGGAAAAGATTTGTACTGTCGTGAACATTTGAGAGCTCAGAGGGTCTAAAAGAATTCGGAACACAAAATTTAACAAAAATCTAAAAGGCACTAAGGAAAAGGAAACATTTTTATAATACCTGAATCACTTCCCTCTTTTTCTGCCTGAATGATTCTCCAGACAGTGAACTCTTTGGTGAGCCTATTTAAATAACTCCTCAAGAAGCCTGGAGGAAATGTCCCACAGAAGCAGGTTTTTTAAGGACATTAATTAGGCAAATTGTTTTAGCTTTACATTTTTGAATAACAATATTTAAAGAAGGTCTGGATAGTGTACTACATAGTCACTTCTCAATTTCTGCCTGTAGAAAATACGTGAAGTTTTCAGTAGAGAGAAGACTCAATCATGAAGACATAATAATTATTTACTCGACTTACTGTTTTTCATTGCAAATGTAAAGGCATTCTCTTTTTATGGACTCAAAAATCACTTTAAAAAAACTCTATATTGAAAATAAATAGGAAAAAATATGACACTGGAATATTATCGATAAGTAGGGCCAAGGAAAAAAGGGCAGAGTGGAAAATATCGGAAATGGCGAGGCCAAGAATTTCCAAAAGCACGAGCTGATTCTAAGCCTTCAGATAAAAATTTTCCTCTCCTTGAACATTGGCCTCATACTTTTCTGGGTGTCGTTTTGGACTGTCACAGCTGAGAGGAATAATTTGGGATTTTCTCATGACTTCTGACCTGTAGCAGCTTGGATTTACTTAGACGTCAGCACCTTCAAAATGACATATTAGTGTCATCTATGTTTTTTCATGGAGAAGTAATTCTGCCTTCCTCAACTGTCCCCTGCCACTGAATTTAATATGTGAGCACTTTGCTGTCTGGAAGTTTTCCAACTTCCCTACAAAGACCAATCGATCACCTTGTCACCCTTATAAAGGTATGACTGCCTCTCTCAAAGAGAAATAGTTGAGATATTTGTAGCTAGAGGCAACTTATTTATTATGATTATTATTACTGTTATTATTATTATGTTTGCCCAGTGGCAGATGAAAGGAGTTCTGTAGCAGCAAGGGGTCTGGCACCTTTGTTTCAGCTGGGGTGGCTTTAGAAGTGGGCCAAGCAGTCACCTGTGACAGCTCCCGATTTGTAAGACCTCTGTGTCTACAGACATCCTGGTTTATTTTCCTTTATTGACACGTTTGAGTACCGTTATGGCCACACTTTTATTTGGTGGTATGTGACTGTTGAAATGCTCTTTGTGTACTTTGCACTTGAAACTCTGTGGGCCTGAAACTAAACATTGTTTTCTGTGATTTATAACAACATGGGAGAAAGATTAGATCTCTCGCATAATTATTCAGGATTTGGCAGATTCTTGAGCTGGATTTTAAGTGATTAGAAGAAAAAGGGTGCTTTGGAGCAAAACACTGCTTCATCATCTTGATTTTGGAGGACTTTTATACTCAGGGTGGCTAAAATATGCATGTGAATATAGCAATGTAGAACCTATTTCTGAGGCATTAGAAGCCTCCTCTTATTTTTTTCAAGCTTTTGAAGAAGAGCGTTCCAAAGGACACTGGACATACTGCCTTGACGCAAACCATACCCCTCACCCTATGCTCCCCAGCACGCTCACGTCACAACTAAAAATCAATTCATGTCTATTCTCTTTTTAAAAATAATACTTCTCTTTAACACTCAGGGCAACTTTGATTTCCTGAGCCCCCACTTTGAAATTTCACCACAATCCTAGAAATAGACATGATTCTCAACTTCATCTAAGTATGAAAAAACCAGGACTGAGAAAGTTAAATAACCTGTTATTTTGGATTTAGAACATAGATATTTAACCAATAGCTTCTCGTTCTCCAAATCTCTAAATGGGAACAATTATAACTGAAATGTTAGGATTTTGAAGAATTGAAGAAAATTTTTGTAAATATCTCATGTTATGCCTAATGTACTATAGTACTTAATTTTTAAAAACAGCTTAAAGATCTTATTGAGATGAAAAGTTCCCAGATTGAGTATGATTCCATATCATTTAAAATGCAAGAATATATTAACCCCACATATATTACAGGTTTTGAAAAACCATTAGAATTCTGATTCCAGTCTCCTTAATTCAGTTACTTTCAGCAGGAAATAGCCTGTTTTATTTCCAGGAAGTGACTGTATGATCCAAACACTAGTGTCTTTTATTGAACAATATTTTACATATATTACAACTTTCTATTTTTTTAATTGTTTCTGAGATGGAGCCTCGCTCTGTCACGCAGGCTAGAGCGCAGTGGCACAATCTCAGCTCACTGCCAGCTCTACCTCCCGGGTTCATGCCATTCTCTTGCCTCAGCCTCCCGAGCATGTGGGACTACAGGCGTCCACCACCGCGCCCAGAAATTTTTTTGTATTTTTAGTAGACACGGGGTTTCACCATGTTGGCCAGATGGTCTCAATCTCTGACCTCGTGATCTGCCCACCTCGGTCTCCCAAAGTGCTGGGATTACAGGCATGAGCCATCGCACCTGGCCATAACTTTCTAAGACTGAAGATTTAATAGTAAAATACATTTTTTCTCTGAAATTTGACTATGCAAATGATAATCTACAGTGACTTCTTTTCTGCCCATTTCTAACTCCAAGCTTTTTGTGTCTACTGGGCTAAAAAGCATTGTGCTCTATATGAAATAGAGAAAGCGCAGGCTTGGGTTCTTCCGGGGCTCTGACACAGAGAAGGGGTGAGGGGACTCTTACCTGTTGGCTATTTAAGACCCTAGACAGTAGTATCTTAGTTTGGGGACAAAGACTGAAAAGCAGGGTAACTTGAGAATGACCTGGGATCTGATTTCCGAGATCTGTGGAGATCCATGGGAAGATCTCCATTGGTCTCACATTATTGATCTGACTCTCAAAAGCCAAAGAAGGAGCTGAACACCCCAGTTGAGTCTTCCTTGTCTCGTGTCTAGGGAAAGTAGAACTCCCCGAGATGTTCTACTTTCCCTAGAAACAGACTACTTCTTAACTATCAATAATGAGCCATAGGAATTAAAATCATGATATTCCAATTAATCAGTTCAGTAGATAAATAGCAAGAGAGGTCAATCACCTTTGAAGCTTGAATTATTTGACTGGAAGATCAGGTATAAAAATATTTTAAAGTCCAGAATGAAAATATTATGGAGATGAAAATCATGAGGGGAATGAACATACCTTTGGGAGGATATATTTAAGAAGTCAAGCAGGTGATTAACAGAACTTCTAGAAGGGAAAAAACCAAATAGCCAAAGGGGAATAAATATATGAATAATATTACATTACACATCTATCTCTGTAACAAATTATCCTAAAACAAAGTGGCGTAAAACACTATACTGATATTATCTCATAGTTTTGATGGGTCAGGAATCCCAGAGAGGGTTAGTGGCGTGTTTCTGGCTCAGGGTCTCACGTGGGATTGCAGTCAAACGCTCAGCTGACACTGTAATCTCTGAACTTGACTGTTGCTAACACATCCGCTTTCAGCTAACTCATGTGGCTGCTGGGAAAAGACTTACCATATGGGTTGTTTTAAACTAAACAGCCCATAGCAGGGGTGTCCCCAGAGCAAGTGATTTAAGAAAGAGAATGAAAGTGAGTGAGCAAGAATGCTCAAGATAGAAGCCAAAGTCTCATACCTGAATCTTGGGAGTGACTTGCCATCTCTTCTACTGTCTGCTGCAACACTTCAATCTTGGTATAACATTTGAGGGGACTCCACAGGAGTGGGAATACTAGGAGGTGGAGATTATTGGCAACCGTCTTAGAAGCTGTCTGCCACAAATATTATAGAAGGAACGTCTCTAGAGTTGAAGAACCTGAACCTGAAATTTCAGAGGGCACACTGAACTCCAGGCTGGGTCAATAATGAAACATGCACACATATTCTCCATAAAGGTCTCCAATGCTAAATATCAAGTGGAAACCAAATAAGCTTTAAGATTAAACTCACCTGTTACACCAAAGTAGAAAATGTGAAACTGGCCTGACATATGTCACTGCAAGAATGTCAGCCGGAAGACAGTAGGATAATATCTATAAGGGAATGACACAAACAACTGCAACTCAAGGACTATAGATCAAAAACCAAGGGGCGGTGACTCATGCCTGTAATCCCAGCACTTTGGGAGGCCAAGGCAGGCAGATCACCTGAAGTCAGGAGTTTGAGACCAGCCTGGCCAACTTGGCGAAACCCCGTTTCTACTAAAAACACAAACATTAGCCAGGTGTGGTGGTGGGCACCTGTAATCCCAGCTACTCAGGAGGTTTAGGAAGGAGAATCGCTTGAACCCAGAAGGCAGAGGTTACAGTAGTGAGCTGAGATCGCGCCACTGCACTCCAGCCTGGATGACACAGCATGACTCCGGAAAAAAAAAAAAAAGAATTATAGATCAAGCTATCAAGCTGAGCTAGTATATGCCTAAATAAAATATAAAAGAGAGTTTAGAATGCATATCATGCATTTACCCCATGAGAAAAAGAATTGAGAAAATATATTAACCAATCACCAAATAGACCATTATAAAGAGCTCAAGATACGGGGAAGATAAATGCAGAAAGGAAATACACATTGTCGCATGGATATTGATGAGAATATATAATGCAAATGGTAACTAGGACTTTTGAAAGGGAAGGATAGAATAAACTATATTTTGGTAACTCTTAGCCCCCAGATTTCTGTGGCTTTCTACACTAAAAGCTCACTTCTCACTTGCTCATACAAATCCTCTTTATGTTGGGCAAATCTCCCAAACAGCCGACCCCCATAAGTCCACTCAAATTTCAAGCTGCTTAAATGTTGTGGTTGTACCATGTTAAGACAAGTGCTTCTCCTTGATCCTTGATTTTCTGGGAGAGGAAGATGAAGGTTCCAGAATTCCACAAAGACTTTTCACCGCCTCAGTCTAGAAAAACCCAACATGACTTCTTGCATTTTATTGACTAAGGACTGTTTGGTGGCCTCACCTGAGTGTAAGGGAGCTAGGAGATGAAATGCAGGAAATAAAGGAGAATTTTACGTATCTTAGCAAACACAGGGGTAGGAAATGTGAGGTGAACCAGGGAAAGTCTACCGCTACCATGGGGACATCAAGAAAGACATGATGGAAATCAATGTATTGCAAAGTCGTCATCGAATTCAGGTGGGTAGGAGGACTGTGGGTCTTAGTAGAGAAAATGGTTTTTATCTTCATATTATAGTTGAAGCTCTGCATGAGAGGATAGAAAGTGAAATTATCAATAAATTGAGTAGACATTTGTAGTGGGTTTTCTTTATCAAACCAACAAAAATAAAGAAAGAGCAGGGCATAGTGGCTCATGCCTCTAACCCCAGCACTTGGCAGGCCAGTGGGGGAGGATGGCTTGAGCCCAGGAGTTCAAGACCAGCCTGGGCAACATAGTGAAACTCCATCTCCACACACAAAAAAATTAGCTGGGTGTCGTGGTGAGAGACTATAGTCTCAGCTACTCAGACGGCTGAGGTGGGAGGATTGCTTGAGCCCAGGAGGTCCAAGTTGCAGGAAGTTGTGATTGTGCTACTGCAATCTGGCCCGGGTGGCAGAGTGAAACTCTGTCTCAAAATAACAACAATAAGGATAATAAGTAAAGAGGAAATAACAATATAAATAAATAATGATTGTGTATAAAACAAATCAATTGTATGGGACATTAAATATGAACAAATCAAATTCTTACATTAGAATTCAAAAACATATTTGTGATTTTCAAGAAACAAGCTTAAAACAAATGAATCAAGGGAGACTGGAAATAAAGAGGCAATAGCAAACTAAATTAGAAGAGTGGAGCTATTAATACCAGAAAATATAGGCCTTAAAGATGAAAGCACTGAATAGAATAAAGGGTATATTGTGTAAAACATTTCAGTTCCAGTTTGATTTAAAAGTACGTCAATCTATTGGGCAAAAATATATTCAAAAATATATTCTACATAATTGACCTCAGAGTGATTAACATTGTGTGAGTCTGACCATGTGCAAAACCTGGTGCTAGGTGCTTCTGTGGAAATTGTACACATTTTGGAAATGTTCTTATCCTAAGCATTCTGGCATTCTGCTGTCATGCTCTTCAACTTTGTAGATGGTTTGGAGTGTAATGTTTAAAATATAAAGATAGATGGATATTTGTGACCATTATTGCAACTTATTTAGTGCTACACCTGATAAAAAAAAAAATCTGTTTCTTCAGTTTCTTCATTTTGTCAATCATTTGAACAGTGTCTTAAACTAACTCATTGGTTCAATGGCAGAAGTCCTATAATCCAATGTGAGGACACTTCAATCTTCCAACTAAGAATGGTATCACCCTGTTTTTTCAGTAGTTCGACTTTGTTACATATTTTTGTAACTAGACCTAAAATTCAGTTGTAACAGTTTCATTTATAATTGAGTCAGACTTTGTGTTAAAAATAATAGTTTTGTAAGAATAGTTCAGGCGATGTACTGAAAACAGGAAACATTTAAATGAAACCCATTCCTTTAGTCTGAGGCAAGTGAGATTTTCTTTTTAGATATTATCTCAAAAATGAACGTGTTGAGTTTACTTGGCTATGAAGAAAACATTTCATAGACTATGAAGTTACCTGGAAATATCTGGTTTGCTATGAATAGAATTATGTGGCACAGAAGCTCATGAGGCCATGAAGATTTAGTTATTCTGTTTTCAAAAAAAACTAGGTAAACAGACTGCACACATGAAAGAATAAAGTCAGGCAGGAAATAGGATTGTCAACCTGCTAATGTCTGCACAGGGTCTGACAGGACTCAAAATTGGAAAGGTGCTGTCTAAAGTACTGAAATTCTTTTTAGTCACAATAACTTGTGGACAGAAGAAGAATCTGATTTCCTTGGTGATAAAGAAAAAAACTGGTGGACTGGAGTAAATATTTTTAAATGGAATGAATAACATTTGAATATTTTAGTCTGTCTAAAGAACACAAAACATAAAATTACTGGATAGCGATTTATTAGAAATTGTATCTAAAATCAAGCAGAATAGTTTGAGACTTCTTCATATGGCTCCATAGTATATGGGCACACTGAGTGCGTAGATGGAGCTGAAGTTTTCAGAGAAGGTTATCATATGAAATGAAGACAGAAAAAGTGAAAAAAATAAAAATTGAGACTACTTCTACAATGATTCTTTCTTTCAGATATGTCTATTGCTCATAATATTATGTGAAGAAAAAATACAAGAAGGCTGCAAGGTGTAATGTTTTAAATGTACTCTGTTACCTGCAACTTATTTGACTTCTGTTTGGAAAATATTCATGGCATTGTAGCCTAAAAGCCATTTCATGATTGAAAGAGGTCAGAGATTAAATTTGTATTCCTTTTTTATTCTTATTTATTGTAAGTAGCATAGGCTTTTAACAGACATCATTCAGCTTTTAGCCAGACACATTATTTTGAAGTTTCTTAGAGCTGCCACTGAGGGGTTGAGATGAGAGTGTAGGGGTGCAGGAAATGGAAAGAAAACGACATAATTAAAAGTTTCAACGATAAATGGATTAATCTTGAGCGTATCCTTACAAAGTCATCGTAAGGATATAAAATGAGAAAATACGGAAGAACCACCAGCATGTTCACACTTACACTATTAGTTTCTTGTTCTCTATTTGTGAACATGTGGCTTGATGCTTTTGTTTGTTTTTGTGTACCCAGATGCTTTGTTCTTGAAGTGAAAGAGTAGCTTTTTGAAACATCATAGTCCACAGTTTGAATCCTCTGAATAACACATATGTCTGTTTTAGTGACCTAAACGATGCGTCTTTCAAGCGTTTATATAATATTATATATAAATATATAATAACATTGTGAGTTATTTACGTGAAATGAATGCATGCATATTTATTTAATGCTTCCTTCCCATTTAGTGACTCCATTGAAAAGAACCATAATATGTGGAAAATTACTAGAAAGTCTAGGAAAACTGACTGAATGCTTTGGAAAGACACAGTCAAGTTGAGTCAATTAAAAAAAAAAAAGCTGAACACTTAGGTATGCACAAATCAACTATCAATGTTTGGGTCACACAAAAAATAAGTTTTTTTTTTTCAGATTGCTTTGAGAAACTTGAATTTCTAATCCACTTTATTAAAATAAAAACTTAAAAACAAAGGATCCCAGGTATTATGTCTGTAAGAAAGCCAACACGTAACTCCAAAGAACAAGTCTCATTCCCACAACAGAAGCCTAGTGAATTGTAGCACATGTGTATATAAAATTCAATTATATTTAAAACATGATTATATTATACTTAATGATCCTCAGTTTCACTTTTAGATTAATGAGCCACCAACAATGCACGCTGATCACTTAATAAGACCTTTCTATTTCAATAGATTTCAGTCTTTATGCTGCACAAATAGCAGAGGCTAAAAACACATATTTTAACGGTTTTAATTTTGTACAGTGAAAATTAAACACCTCGGCCGGGAGCTGTGGCTCACGCCTGTAATCCCAGCCCTTTGGAGGCCGAGGCGGTCGGATCACGAGGTCAGGAGATCGAGACCATCCTGGCTAACCAGTGAAACCCCGTCTCTACTAAAAATACAAAAACATCAGCCGGGCGAGGTGGCGGGCACCTGTAGTCCCAGCTACTCCTGGTGTGAACCCAGGAGGCGGAGCTTGCAGTGAGCCGAGATCGCGCCACCACACTCCAGCCTGGGCAACAGACGACAGAGAAAGACTCCATCTCAAAAAAAAAAAAAAAAAAAAAAAGAAAAGAAAATTAAACACCTCGTACATTCCACACCTATTGCCAAGGGTCATGCGCAGTTTGACATAGAACCTCAATTGAGATTCTATTACCACTTTCACTCGGGGAGTACCATTCTCTCCCCTGCTTCTAACCTTCCTCTTACACTATGTTGTTTTCGATATTAACAGAAAGATTTTATATTTTTATATGAAGACCAACAACTCAAAATGCCATTAGAAGAGAAATAAGTTATTTTATACTTTTCTCAACAGAAAACACCTTCACCAGGATTCCTTACAAGTTACCTGGTTGGTGACTATCAAGAGCTGGTGCCAATTCTGTAACCATCTTTGGGGGCCACTTCTGTATAGAAAGTAAGTTGTAAAGGCCATTTCCAAATTAAGGCACGTTTATCCTCAGCATGTTGAAAAGACAAATTGTTAAGATGTGACTTCTTTCAATATTTGTGCTACGTAAACATTATAATCTTAAGAAGCAGTGGGACTTGGAGATAAAATGCCACCAGATTGGTTAGAAGTCCCTCATTCAATTCTCTAAACTCTGTAGTAAAATTCCTATGAAGACCACTAATAACTCTCTGCTAGACAGATGACAGGTAGTGTCTGGAGGAATTTACAAGAAAAACTCTAAGATTGAAATAATCAGGTTTAGAAAAAGGCTGGTGATGGATCCAGTCATTTACCTTCTGAAACAAAGCAGTCAGGCAGATGGGAATAAAAAAGCAAGTTGCTGGGTAATTCTCCCACAGTGTGACAGTTGGCTAGAGAGATCACCAGGGGAAGTTAGGCAGCTTTCCTCTTCTGTATTGGTGCTAATTTTGAGGTGATTAAACTAATATTCTCCCCTTCACACACCTTTAGACACCATTTGGAGATTAAAATTCCCAGAAAATACAAAGTAGGGAAGGTGTGGGAATGATTGATAGTATGTCTTATGAGATGAAGTCCTTGTGGCTATTAGGACCTAAGAAAATTAGGTAAAAGAAGAGAAATAAGGAACGCATGCTGTATTCACCAGAAATTAAAAAAAAAAAAGGTTAGGGCTAAAATATCACAATACTGATGAAAGAATTAAAAAAATGAATAAAAATAGTATATGGCCTAGGAAGGAACCAAAAATACATAAGAAAATAATACATAATAAAAGATACATGGAATAAACACACACATGCACATCCCACAGGAGAAAATAATTATTTGAAAATATTGGTAGAGCAATTGACTAAATGATTAGGGCAAAACATAAATCAAGCCATATACTGAAATCAATTCTTGTTTAAAAAGTTAAACTTTGTATATATTACCATTAAGTAACCATTTACTTGTTTAAAATAAGATTTTTATTAAGACAAAATAATTGATAATTTATATCACAGATTCTCTGGCATACTTACAATTTGTAAGTTTGTTTTCTCCTCTGGATAGTTTCACCTCCTGATGCTGGATACGCGATGACTCCAGGAATTTTCTAATCTAAGAACAAGCATGTTCAGTGAGATATCACTGGTGTCACAATCCGAAGGAGCACGTGAATGTGCCTGCCAGGGGAACCAAAAGTCCTTCCTGTAGAACTGTGAAAGGAAAATAGGAAGTGAAAGCTTTGCCATGTAGAACATTCCTCCACACTGAGAGCGCAGAGGATACAGACTTGGTTCGTATCCCAGCTTCAATCTTAGAGTGCCGTGTAGATATTCCTCTATAAGTAATGACATTTCCTTCATCATTTATGTAATCCTGAAATATCTTCTGATTTCTGCCTTTGGTGAACAGGAAGCAACAGCACTTCTTTTAAAAGGGGAAGGAGGGTTGGGCACAGTGACTTATGCCTGTAACCCCAGCACTTTGGGAGGCCAAGGTGGGCAGATCATAAGGTCAAGAGATCAAGACCATCCTGGCCAACATGGTAAAACACTGTCTCTACTAAAAATACAAAAATTAGCTGAGTGAGGTGGCGTGCGTCTGTAGTCCCAGCTACCTGGGAGGCTGAGGCAGGAGAATCACCTGAACCTGGGAGGTGGAGGTTGCAGTGAACCGAGATCATGCCACTGCACACCAGCCTGGGAGACAGAGCAAGACTCCGTCTCAAAAAAAAAAAAAAAAAAAAAAAAAAAGGGGTGGGGGTGTGGGGGTTAGGAGGTTAATATAATGAAAGATAGCAAAGTACAATAGTTTGACTACATAACATTTTGTTTAGTACATAGAAACAACATAAACTACATTCTCAATAGAAAACAAAAAAATGCAAACAAGCAGAATATCAAAAGTTAAAAGTTATATAGTAACATTTAAAAAGCTCTTACAGTTTGATAAGGAAAGCAACCGTATAAAAATGGACAAAGGCCTTGAATAGGTTTATCACAGAGAAATACTTTGTCAGTTCTTGGAAGCATGTTCTACCTCACTAGTGATAAAAAAAACTGCAAATGAAAACAATTGAGATAGCTTTTTCACTCACAAATTAGCCAAGATTTTTTGAAGGTAATATTAGTCAAGTTGCAATGAAACTTAAGTCTTTCAAACTATTGGTGTGGGTATAAATGGTCACCATATTTTCTGGAAGGCAATGTTGGGATTATGTATCATGATGCCTAAAAAATTAATAGCTTTGACCCATAGGTTCCACAAATAGGAACTAGCTGAAGGAACTAGATCCATGGACAAAAATGTATAAACAAATACAAATTATCATTATATGAAGGGTGAAAAATTATGTTCAACTTTCATATTATGTGGTCATTCAAAATTGAAACATTGTGAAACAAAAATGTGTACGCAAAAAATTATGTGCTAAGTGCATGAAACAAATTTGTGTAAGTCATATGATCCCAGTTTTGTATATTCATTAAAATAGTCATGAAAATATAAACAATGTAATAAGCATGTTTGAATAGTATTATGATGGGCTACTTTAATTTTCTTATACATTATTAATTTTCTAGTGTAAACATGAATTTTTTCCAAAATTATTACTTTTAATAAGAGGTAGTAGATAAAATAAGATTACAATAGCTGTTTTAAAATGAATTATTTCATACTCTGTTGTATCTGATATCTTTTATCCTGTAAAATAAAGTTTGCTTCTTAAAATGTTGAATTTGTGATTTTTTTTCTCTTTTCCTTCCTGCTTGTTCCTCCCCATATGTACCTACTACTAATACAAGTCAGCCCAGACTGATGCTGAATTTATGGAATTATGGAATTTGACTAATCAAATCCGTCTTTCTCCAAAGGAGTAAACAAGTATAGGAAAAAGTGAAATATATGATCAGCTTATGATATCTCTAATTCCAAAATATTAACTGAAACCTTAACATGCATGGACAATAAATGGGGTATTGAATAAATATTTACTGATCATCATTTACATGCAAAATCTGTTGAGGTTTTCATAGACACTATTGCATTGAATCTTTACAGCAACACTGACCTCAGTGTGGATTAAGGAACTGAGGCTTAGAGAGGTCACATGGCCTAACAGCTATTGAGGAGCGTCAGGATTCAAACTGGGCTCTTTCTCCTACACCAAATGAACTTCATTGCCATAGTTTATTTGGGTCAATCTATTCTTTTTCACATATCATGTTAACAAAATGACACAAGTCTAACTGATTGGAAATTATTTAAACATAGTTTAAAATGCAGCTAATAAAAACGGGGTCGAAGATGGTCAAATAGGAACAGCTCCAGCCTCCAGCTCCCAGTGCGAGTGACACAGAAAACGGGTGATTTCTGCATTTTCAACTGAGGTACTGGGTTCATCTCACTGAGGAGTGCTGGACAATTGGTGCTGGTCAGCTGGTGCAGCCCGACCAGCAAGAGCTGAAGCAGGGCGAGGCATCACCTCACCTGGGAAGCGCAAGGCAGAGGGAATCCGTTTTCCTAGCCAAGGGAAACTGAGACACACAACACCTTGAAAATCAGGTAACTCCCACCCTAATACTGCACTTTACCAAGGGTCTTAACAAACGGCACACCAGGAGATTATATCCCACACCTGGCTGGGAGGGTCTGATGACCACGGAGCCTCCCTCATCGCTAGCACAGCAGTCTGAGATCTAACTGCAAGGCAGTAGCGAGGCTAGGGGAGGGGCACCCGCCATTGCTGAGGCTTAAGTAGGTAAACAAAGCCTCCGGGAAGCATGAACTGGGTAGAGCCCACCGCAGCTCAAGGAGGCCTGCCTGTCTCTGTAGACTCCACCTCTGGGGACAGGGCAAAGCTAAACAAAAAGCAGCAGAAACCTCTGCAGATGTTAATGGCCCTGACTGACAGCTTTGAAGAGAGCAGTGGATCTCCCAGCACGAAGGTTGAGATCTGAGAATGGCCTGCCTGCTCAAGTGGGTCCCTGACCCCTGAGTAGCCTAACTGGGAGACATCCCCTTCTAGGTGCAGACTGACACCTCACACCTCACACCTCACACGGCGGGGTACACCTCTGAGACGAAGCTTCCAGAGCAAGAATCAGACAGCAGCACTCTCTGTTCAGCAATATTTTATCTTCTGCAGCCTCCGCTGCTGATACCCAGGCAGACAGGGTCTGGAGTGGACCTCAAGCAATCTCCAACAGACCTACAACTGAGGGTCCTGACTGTTAGAAGGAAAATTGACAAACAGAAAGGACACCCACACCAAAACCCCATCAGTACATCACCAATATCAAAGACCAAAGGCAGATAAAACCACAAAGATGGGGAAAAAGCAGGGCAGAAAAGCTGGAAATTCAAAAAATCAGAGCCCATCTCCCCCTCCAAAGGAACGCAGCTTATTGCCAGCAACGGATCAAAGCTGGATGGAGAATGACTTTACGAGTTGAGAGAAGAAGGCTTCAGTCAATCAAACTTCTCAGAGCTAAAGGAGGAACTACATACCCAGCACAAAGAAACTAAAAATCATGAAAAAAGAATGGAAGAATGGATAACTAGAATAATCAATGCAGAGAAGGCCATAAACAAACTGACAGAGATAAAAACCATGATACGAGAAATATGTGACAAATATACAAGCTTTAGTAACCGACTCGATCAACTGAAAGAAAGAGTATCAATGATTGAAGATCAAATGATTGAAATGAAGCGAGAAGAGAAGTCTAGAGAAAAAAAACAGGAAAAAGAAATGAACAAAGCCTCCAAGAAATATGGGATTATGTCAAAAGACCAAATCTACATCTGATTGGTGTACCTGAAACTGAGGGGGAAAATGAAACCAAGTTGGAAAACACTCTTCAGGATGTCATCCAGGAGAACTTCCCCAACCTAGTAAGGCAGGCCAACATTCAAATTCAGGAAATATAAAGAACGCCACAAAGATACTCCTTGAATAGAGCAACTCCAAGACCCATAATTGCCAGATTCACCAAAGTTGAAATGAAGGAAAAAATCTTAAGGGCAGCCAGAGAGAAAGGTCCGGTTACCCACAAAGGGAAGCCCATCAGAGTAACAACAGATCTTTCAGCAGAAACTCTCCAAGCCAGAAGAGAGTGGGGGCCAATATTCAATATTCTTAAAGAAAAGAATTTTCAACCCAGAATTTCATCTCCAGCCAAACTGAGTTTCATCACTGAAAGAGAAGTAAAATCCTTTAAAGACAAGCAAATGCTTAGAGATCTTGTCACCACCAGGCCTGCCCTACAAGAGATCCTGAGGGAAGCACTAAACATAGAAAGGAACAACTGGTACCAGCCATTGCAAAAACATGCCAAAATGTAAAGACCATCGATCCTAGGAAGAAACTGCATCAACTAATGAGCAAAATAACCAGCTAATATCACAATGACAGGATCAAGTCCACACACAACAATATTAACCTTAAAATTAAATGGACTAAATGGTCCAATTAAAAGACACAGACTGGCAAATTGGATAAAAAGTCAAGACTCCTCAGTTTGCCATATTCAGGAGATCCATCTCACATGCAGAGACACACATGGGCTCAAAATAAAGGGATGGAGGAAGATCTACCAAGCAAATGGAGAACAAAAAAATCAGGGGTTGCAATCCTAGTCTCTGATAAAACAGACTTTAAACCATCAAAGATCAAGAGAGACAAAGAAGGCCATTACATAATGATAAAGGGATCAATTCAACAAGAAGAGCTACTATCCTAAATATTTATGCACCCAATACAGGAGCACCCAGATTCATAAAGCAAGTCCTTTGAGACTTACAAAGCAACTTAGATTCCCATACAATAATAATGGGAGACTTCAACATCCCACTGTCAACATTAGACAGATCAACGAGACAGAAAGTTAACAAAGATACCCAGCAATTGAACTCAACTCTGCACCAAGCAACCTAATAGACATCTACGGAACTCTCCACCCCAAATCAACAGAATATACATTCTTCTCAGCACCACATCACACTTATTCCAAAATTGACCTCATAGTTGGAAGTAAAGCACTCCTCAGCAAATGTAAAAGACGAAATTATAACAAACTGTCTCTCAGACCACAGTGCAATCAAACTAGAACT